>NC_046382.1:12031562-12243153 GCF_011125445.2 Fundulus heteroclitus | reverse complement strand
AAGATGGTTAACACACAGCTGCCGATCGTTCTTTTTCTTCTTCTTTTTTTTTTTTTAGGTTGTTAAATCACCATAAGTAGTCATAGCAACGTTGTGCACAAGAGAGTAAATCAGTCTAGCTGTCTGTTGCCAGATTGGCGCCCCTGGCAGGACCACCTCATCCTCTGGACTCGGTCCATGTTACTTCCACAGCTGAGTGCTGAGGGTCTGGCCCGAAGCTGGTGCCGGAGATGTGGACCAGCCGGTCGTGGGGGCGCCTGCCGCCAGTCCTCCACCCGTCAAAGCCATGCTGGACATCTGCTGTGTCATCTGAGAGGGGGGAAAAAAACAGAGGAAATTCACTTTTTTTGTTTCCTGTCACAAGCAGGTTGAGTCTTTTTCCAGTAACAGCAAGTAATAAAATATCACAGTATTACGGTAATAATGCTTAAATGCTTAATACCCTGTCTATCTATAATAGGCAAAAAAAAATATTTTTTTATTTCGGCATGAAATATTTATTTATTTACACATTTGTTTACACATTGTGTAAACATCAGGGCATTAGGATTAGTGATTTATCCATCATATCAATATAAATAATAGCATTAGATGGGCAGACACTGTTGCATCATATCAATCACATAGAACTGAAACCATAACAAACTTTGTAATATTGTATTGTCATCCAAACAAATTGATATAGCATCCTATCATGACAAAGCTGGTGATTTACACCCTATTTTTTTTAAAGATGTATACAATGAAGGCACACTACAGCAAAATGTGGCATTAATATATGTTGAAATTGAACTGAATTGCTTTATTTTTCTCAGCTTTACATTAGCAGAAGTTTAAAGCATACATGCTTATCACACAGGACGTTCTCTATTTTTGCCCTTTTGATTATATAGGGTAACAATGAGAGTTTAACTCACGTCATCTGGTTAATTAGCTAAATCATTGGGTCAGTTAGCTAGCTTACACTCTGCTGTTCAACCAGCTTGCAAACTATATTTTGAAATAAGCATGAGCTTAATAAAACTGACGTATGGCACTCCTTTACTGTCCGCACCATGACTTTAACAGCAGCAGGTTTTCTTTCTTGTAATCAACTGAAATGCGAGACAATAGTGTGGTGGTAACGTGTAAGAAATGGGCGGCCACAGAGTGAGGCTGCTCTATAAGTCAGACAAAACTCAGCTCTCTGAGCAAATTTCTC
Source organism: Fundulus heteroclitus (assembly GCF_011125445.2). Lineage (NCBI taxonomy): Eukaryota > Metazoa > Chordata > Actinopteri > Cyprinodontiformes > Fundulidae > Fundulus > Fundulus heteroclitus. The sequence continues at coordinate 12,241,952 of NC_046382.1, read as the reverse complement.
TGGCATTTTGTTAAAGGATTTTAAACTGTAAACGCGGCTTACACTGAGACCGCTAACTGGCCGACGCCTAGCATGGAGCGCTAGCCCATTTCAAGGTTTTATAAAGTTTGAAAATTCATGAAAACAGCGCTCATTCCACACCTACGGTTGAGATGTCGAGGCTATTTCTGGAGTGACCGAGGAATTCTCTGACTTTACGATGCATAGAATGATAGAGAGTGGCCCCTCCCCCACGTGTTGCTGCGCAGTGCGGGTCAACCAACTGAAACGAAACTACAACCCTTTCCCTTCGATTACAAGAAAGACAAAATGGGCGACTCCGAAATATTTACAGCTAAATTTTGACAATTAAAGGATAAAAACCAAAGGACTGCTGCCCCGTCACTGTTAATTACTGCTGTTTTAAACAGGCAAGCTACAAGACGCATGTCTGTTAATCAGCTGACTGCAGACTCTCCCTGAGCAGACAGCCTGACTAATCAACCAGCTGATATTAGACTCGTGTCGCTCCAAAACGAACTGAACGACAAGAACGTGCAACAGTTTGCCCAATGACACTCTATATTTGTAATTAAATGATGATAAATAATGCATATATTAATCAATGTGTTATAAAGCATTATTTTAGCAGCAGTTGTAGAATAGAATTAATTTCAACGTGCTTTACAACTTAAATAGGACGGAACAAATCTTGTTATTTCATTTGAGTTTTGTCTTTTGTGAACTGCGGTAAATTTACTGAAGGTTGTCTAACATGACCCATGCCAACCCCCCATTCACCCTGATCCTCACACCTCTGTCTCTCACATCAATCGAAGACACCCCCCTCCCTGCATCGTTACACCCTGCCAGCCAACATCCACCTTCCATTCTGTCTCATCTATTATGAATGCGCCTCAGTGTAGCCCTGCTCACTTATCTGGTCATCTGAGAGCTGTGTGTGTGTGTGTGTGTGTGTGTGTGTGTGTGTGTGTGTGTGTGTGTGTGTGTGTGTTCTTGTACTTGCAGCTAAGCGAGGACATTTTTTGCTCATTTTACGAGTAAAGTGAGGACCTTGTTTTGGTTCTCACTTTTTTTCTGGGCTTGGGGTCAGGTTTAGGACTAAGGTGCCAATTGGGTTAGGGTTAAGTATTTATTGGTAAAGGTTGGGATTAGCTATAAACCCCCAAAGGTTAGGGTTAGGGTCAGGGTTAGGCCATAGAAATGCTTGAAAATAAATGGAGGTCAAGACACGGTCCTCACTTTAAATAGGGTAAAAATATAGAAAGGAAGAATAAAACAGACAAAAATAATAAAACAGACAGAAGTAATTAATAAATAAAGTTGACAATTATAATAAAAAAATAAATTAGGTGATTATTAAAAAGAGGAATAAATAAATGCAGTATTTTTCGGACTATAATTTGCACTTGAAATCCTTACATTTTCTCAAAAATTGATGGTGCGCCTTATAATCCGGTGTGCCTTATATATAATTACCGTACTTATGTGGTATAATGTGCTCAAAACAAATCTGTTTAAATGTGTAAGTACGACTTTGGTTAGCAACAAAGCGGCTCTGCTCAATGGCTATTCAGAGCATTACAGTACGCTGTGTCACTACCTGATCGGACCCCTGAGCTGTCTACAAGACTGCCTGAGTGTAATGTTGAAACTAGGAGTGCAGTCATGTAAGGCAGCTGGAGTACATGCTAGCAACAATTAACCAAGAAAGTAAATTCAATATAAAAGTTACATTTCCAACAGTAAAGTCCAACTACTCTGTCTCTCCCTCTCAGGAGAAAGCTGTGTACGCGGAGGGGCGGAGTGATATTACACACTTATATAAGAATATTTAGTGCGCCTTATAATCCGGTCCGCCTTAGTCTGAAAAATACAGTAAGCTAATTATAAGAGTATTTTAAATATATGTCTTGTTGTATAATTTAATTGCTGCTTACATTTCTTTATTTGCTGTATGTTTGCGTATTTATTTTATGCTTATATATTTATTGAGCATGTATTTATTTCTGTATTTATTTTTTTGAATATGTCAGAGTCAGTCCTTCACAGTGGTTGCAGCCGGTCAGATAAAGAAAGCAACAAAAAGTGGAGTTTTTTTTTTTTTTTTTTTGGCAGAGCTGAAGTCGGACCGCAGTGTAACGCTGCAATAAAGGTTTTTGTAATCAGGTTTGCAGCGGAGGCATTATTTATCAACGCAGACTCTAAATTTACTGAACATCTGCCATCTCTCATCGGGTCCAGAACAGGAAGTGGACTGAAGTGGTGCCAGTTCAATAATCTCTGCAGAATAATGCAGCAATGCCAGAAACTCCTTGTTTCTCTGCGTACCCCCTCTTTTCCCCACAACTCTAACCCAACATATGCCTCATTACAGCGTGCAACTAAGAGCTGCTGAAATCCAGCTTCCTTCAGTCTCTGTTTGGTTATCTGCGTTTCACAGCCACCGACCCAGACAGCTCACTTCCAGCTAATGGACAGAAACCGGCTCTTTATCTGAGCAACTGAAGGATCTGATTTAAATCCTCACTCCATGCTGACAGCTTATCATTTCAGTTTTGAATTGTCATTCCCAAGACTTTAACAACATCATTAGCACCGCTGCACCCGGCTATTACTGTCTTGTTAAACGATGTTCCCGACGTTTATTCTCTCCTACCTGCAGCTGAACGTTAGTGAGCGTGGAGCACAATCTGGTGTAGGAATCAAGCATGAGACACTGGAGAGTCAACGGTCCAGTTCAAAACTTAAACCCTTACTAATGTTTGGTTAAATGCCTCGACCACAGCCCCGAGTTAAGGTCAACCCTTTATGTTTGCCTGCTTTATCCAGTCCAACCCCAGCTTGGATCTGTCTGGGATCGCTCTGCTGTTGGAACGCTCCGTGGTGTCCAAGTTTTAACCGTCGTTTAAGAGGCAATCGTCAATTTAAGGGTGAAGTTAAAGAACTTGGAAGACGTCCTCCGTGTTCATCGTATCATCCACTTTGTGTTTGGAGCAGGGGCTTCATCCTGTTTCTCTTCGTCTAAGTGTAACAGCTTGGCTCAGACTGTTAAAAGTTGTGTTACAAAAAGACGCACCAAAACCGGCTTTAAAATGGCTAAAGTGGACCAAGATCAAGTGCGCTGAAACCGCAGAGCACAGCATTATTGAAAATACGTGGACAAAGTAATAGTAGATCATAGCCAGAAATCCAACCACTTAAAATCAACTCTCCTAATTCTGTCAAAAAGAGTGCTCAAATATGCCAATGGAGGTAATGCATTAAATAAATGCATGCTGCTATGGGTGGCCTCTACCAGGGCTTTGAACCGGTTCAAGGAACGAAAACGAAAACCGGGAACTTTTTGTAATTTACAGGGAACAGAAACGAAACCGGAAACGTTATTGTTTTTTATGTTCTGGAACTGGAACACTTATTTAAAAATAATGGTAACCGGTTAATACCGATTTTATTTCGTTCCTCAAGGTTTTTGTTGCCTAATTAACTAAAAAAAAAAAAAAAAGATTATATTTTCCTGCGCACGTTACCATGACATCACATCACACATTCGCTGACTGAATGGAGAGAGAGTGGTGTCTCCACTAGAGCTACACATCTTAAATAAGAGGTAAATTACAATCCGTCGTTAAGTAAAACACTCATTCCAAACACAATATCAATAGCTGGTTTAAGCTGGATGAGAAAGATGTGACATAATTTAATATCATTAAACAGCTGACAGGAACGAAATTAACCGTTCCGGGAACAGTATTTTTTTGTTATAACCGGTTCGGGAACGTCAATTTATTGGTGGAACTCATAACCGGAAACGTTATAATTCCGTTTCTGTTCGGAACGAACCGATTGGGGGAAAAAAAACCGGTTCAAAGCCCTGGCCTCTACTGTAGTAATCAAAAATATTGTTTTTTTTCTTCATCTGACAGTAGAAAAAAGTGTAAACATCTAGCATACTGTGGTCAAAATAAATAGAATACCAGTATAAAACTGTATTTTGTGTTTTTTCCTGCTAAAAAGATTTACAGTATGGCAAACAATGCCACATAAACACGTCTAATAATAAGCATGGGGACAAAAATTAGACTTTACAACTGCATGCGTTGAATCAAAGCGGAGGCTCAACTGCATGCATAAAAGTTAAAACAGCAGATTAGCGCTCGTACTGTGGAGAGGCTGAGGAAGGAGGGGTCCAGCCCGCGCTGATGTTTACAGAATAGGGAGGACAGCTTTAAACAGGGCCATACATCACCAGCCAGGACAAGCGGGGCCAAACTGTGACACTGGATTTATGAGATTTAAACTACTAAAAACAGCAAAGGTGTGCTTCCCAAGTCCAGCACCAGACAGAGAGGAACGGCGTCGGCGTCCGGGTGTTACCTGCCATTGCCCCTGCTGCTGCTGCTGCTGGCCTTGGTGGTGGGCCATCCCTCCTGGCTGCTGCGTGCCCATGTGGCCGCCGTTCAGCAGGGCCATGCCAGGCATCCCTGGACCCCCGCCCATCACTGTCGTGGGTGGGGCGCCTCCTCCCATTGCTGGGGGGAAACCCTGTTGATTGAACTGCATCTGAGGCTGGCCCAGGTACGCACCTGCAGGAACAAACGACACGAACACACATGAGCGTGATTACCTCGGTAAAAGCAGCAGTCTGCTGCTCTGGAGCATGCAGGGACTGTAAGGTCAGCAGTGACCGATGAATCAGGGATGGGTCATTGGAAGCACGTTATTCGATAGTAAAACCTGTTCGCCACATTTAAGTAGGCTGCCAGTATTCAGATGTTTCAGCAAATGTATCCCAAGTTCAGACCAAGCAATACTTGAAGAAATTGCAAAAAAAAAATGCTTGACAGCTCCCACTCAGGCTACATTCACACTGCAGCCTGAAGTGACCCAATTCTGATTTTTTTGCCCATATGCCACCTGTATCTGATCTTTTCATGACAGTCTGAACATCACAGATCAGATTTTTTCAAATGCGACCCAGGCCACTTGGAATTGTGGTCCTGAATCTGATACGTATCTGATCTTTTCAAATGCGACCTGTGTCTGTACGGCCGGGTCGCATTTATCCGACCTGTACGTCACCGATACTCGACAAATGTCACTATTCTGCGTCCTGCTGTGCAGAAGCAGGACGAAAAATGACACCCAATGGGGGACAACAATCAGGAGAGCAGTCAGTGGAGAGAAAAGAAATTAAAGATCGCAAAAAGCGAGGCAGCATTATAATCCATGTTTACTTCTGCAAACAATGAGCACGCTTTCTATGTGTGACGTCATCGCGTCCTCAACTGCATGCGGGACACTTAGGTTGTATGAATTCAGTTCACACAGGAGATCACATACAAGACGCATATATTTGGAAATGTGAACGACCCGCAAAAAAAAATTTGATTTCACAAAAAAATCTGAATTGAGCATTAAGGCCTGCATTGTGAACGTAGCCTTAGACTCTACAGGCCCTCAGAGAGCCTGTTAAAAGTTAAAAGACAGAACAATATGGTTTGTTTCTTGCTAATAAATAATGTGGCAGCGCTTCCTGTGTTTGCAAAGTCGCACCGGAATGAACTGCAAGACTTCTGGAACGTCGGTGCTTGGATCGAGGGTCAAAAGCCGACCGTGCAAACGCCTCGTAGAAACTGTCAAACACGGTGGCGGCGGGCTTTTGTTCCGGCCACAGTCGACCAAGACGTCCTCCGCATGCGACTCCATCAGCCCCACGCCTGACACTTTCATGCAAGCAATCACGCGTTAGGTTTAAAGTCCAGTGGGCCAAAACCGCTCAACAGCGATTTTCTCACATCGCACCTAATGAGGGCTACTGCTGCTAAAGGTGGCTCGAAAAGCTGTTGATTCATGGCGTGTGCTCAGTTCTGCAGCAGGTACAGTGTTTACTCTGACGTGTATTCTGTGTACACTGGAATTGAATAATTTTAGAACCTGACCAGGTTATTTTTTTATTACTTCCTGATACATTAAAAACCTCTGGCTTTGACTCATTTATCTGATTCAGGGGTAAAAAGCAGCACAAAAAGCCCGTCACCTGCATTTCCTCGCCTAATCATCTCTCAGCGCCTTGATCAATAACGCTGCACATGTGCCTTCTCTGCAGGGCGAATCTGCTGACTCGGATCCTCCGTCGCACGCATAAAGCACAGACGCGTTTCCCCGCTCGCTGCGTGTAACGTCTGTGCGGTACGAACCATGGACCGCAGAACGCATTTCAAATTGGTCGGGCCCATCAGGCAATACTCCCAATATCACTACCCATCCCCTTGATCACGCAACTGATTTGCGTCACATGACACAAGACAAGCCAATCCCTTTTTTAGACACCAGAATTTATAGCTTTCTCATATGTGTCTGCCATGTTATAATTAAAATCGGCACAGAATCTTTATTTAACTTTTTTTCCGACGTTCCAGCACACACGCCACGGATTTATTTCCACTTACAATCATTATATGACAGCTAACACAATATTTACAGAATAAAAATACTTTAAAAAGAAAAGTCAAACTCACCCCTGCTCTAAATATTTTCGAAAAAGTGTCTCCGTCTGCCATTATTCTGGATGAAGTCCCTGGCTATCCTCAAAGCATCCACTGTGGTCAAAAGATCCCTGTGTGTGTGGGCGCACATCAAGCTATTTAGTCTTTTCTGGTTCATTGTTGATCTCAGATAGGGATTGATAAGACGGAGGGACGAGAAACACCTCTCAGCACTTGTAGTGGACACAGCCTTAAAGCTAGCTAAGCTAACGAAGCAAACGAAGTAGCGGTTATAAGCAGCGCAGAGGTTGTTTACATCACATGACACAATCGGCCAATACATTTTTAGATGGGATGATTTATCGCTTTCTCATTGGAGAATGATGCTGCTGCCATAGACTACTGTGTATTTGAAAAAATAGCTATTGAATAATTTAATTTTATTTATATATATTACTTTACATGTTTGATCATCAAAAGTAGGTAGGGACACGGCCCTACCGGTTCCGCGGTCCGTGGTACGAACGCCCCGCCCCCGGTGCTGACACTTCAGTCTTCACGCCTGATAAGTGCGAGATGACCCTACAGACGCACGGCTCTGTTTACGTCGCTGCGGCGGGACTCGGCTGGATGCAGCGGGGAGTAGAGCTGGCAGGATGTTTGCACGCTGACCTTTCATCTGCCACCATCCTCCCTCATTTTCGGCACGCATCGCTCCTGCGACGTGTGGGTGCAGCCGTGTGTCAGGTCTCCACGGCATAAACACTTCCATCTTTTGCAAGCACCCTGGTGCATATCGGCTGTAAGCCTTTTCAAAAGCCTATGGAGCCGGAAAGTTCATTGTGCCCTTTGGCCTTCCAGTTGGGGAAACGAAATGGCAAACATCCGACTCTTTGCAGTAATTACAGCATAATCAGAATGGACCGAATGTAGTTGGATCGCCCAGAACGGAGGATTCTTTCTTTGATCACTTTAATTGCACACATGGAGGACTAATGGAGCTGGGAAGGTGTTGGTATTAAGTGAGGACTGAAAAAATGATGGGTTAATTGAAAATACATTGGACCTGGAAATAATAAATGCTTATAGGCCCCATATGCTCTTAGAAGTATGTTTTTATAGTGTCAGAAATAATAGACTGGTGAAGATTCTCAGTCATCCAGGTCATGGTGAGAATGACTATGGACACTGAAATTTACTGCAATTTACCGTGATTTTCCAAGCTGTGTGCAAACGAAATTTCGTTCTGTGCGCACTCTGTGCATGCAGAATGACAAATAAAGTACTCTAAGTCTAAGTCTAAGCAGACTGAACCGAAACTGGTCCACTCCTCTGTAACGAGGAGTCGTTAGGGTCGTTATTGGCCTGGCTTAAAGGAGCGATGTTTTGATCACCCGAATGAGGGTGAGAATTGAGGTGATGATTGGCCGGAATTAATCCTATAGCTGCATTATAGGTTTTTGAGAGTTGGAACCTAAGGCCTCCTCGTCTGTTTAAGGTTGGTTAAACAGAGGTTGGTTAAAGTGGAGTGGACCAGTTTCAGTTCAATCTGCTGGCGTAATGGCTTTAACAACCATTACTAAGGGGGAGGACCTGTTTCTGTTGAATTTGCATGTTATCTAAGCCATTACAAGGCCTTTGTTTGGCAGTAGTATAAAGCTTGTTACTCCACATTACTCCAGACTTTTTGAATTGAGAAAGCTTCCTGGAGAGGAAGCGAAACATCTTCAAACTACGGAAAACAAGTCCGGTTGCTTTGTTTTTTACTCCTTTTGGAAAGAAATAATAGACCCACCAGAAGTGCAGCGTCCATGTAGGTCCTTCCTCTCAGCAAGCCGAGGTAGAACCATTTTATTGTGCTCCACAATGTGCTCTCAGGGTTAGACTGCTGCCGAGCTTTAGCACGAGTTCAGACCTGAAGCCGGCCTAGTCCCAGATATTTCCAGTTCCAGGTTAAGGACCACGTAAGGCCACTTTCAAGTTAAAAATAAAATAATAATCGTCTTTTGAATGAGGAAAATAAAGTAATCTTTTGTCTGGACAGCATAAGCCACGGCTGATAATGCTATTCTTCTTTGAGAACATTTATTCAGCAGGAGCAGTGAGTCTGGGGACAGAGACGACCGCGGACGAAGGTTGATATAATGTCTGGAGAACCATTTTTGAGTCGGTTAGGCCGTATGCTGAAAGACCCCGTCTACGATCCATTTCTCGGTTTCTGGCAGACGGCGGTTTTTATTCAACATGTCCTGAATTTGATGGAGATCATGATGCCTTTCACTCTAACGAGGTCCCAGGTGAATCTCAAGGACAAACGGGCCATCGGCATCGCACCTCCTCCACCTCACTGAACAGTGGCTACAAAAACATGACTGTTGGGTTAATTGGCCTCTCTAAATTCTCCTTAGGTGTGAGTGTGTGAGAATGGTTGTTTGTCCTGTCTGTCTCTGTGTTGCCCTGCGACAGACTGGCGACTGACAGCTGGAGGTAGGCACAAGCACCCCTCGTGACCCCAATAGGAATAAGTGTGTAAGAAAACGGATGGATGGATGTTCTGCACCTCATCCAACTGGAGCGTCCGATGCAGGGAAGCTCGATCTTAGCCTCATCTGACCAGAGCGCATATTCCCAGCCGCGTTTAGCCAACTCCCCGAGCATGTAGGGTGTGTTTAACGGTTGCTATAAGTTGATTTATGAAGATCAATACCCACATGAATGGCATGCTCTCTTGTCTTTCCCATTTTGAGGAGTCAACGGTGCTTACGACATATTAATTCGACTTTTAACTCCTTCTGCTGAATTTATTTTACGAGACGTCTCAGGGGAACCAACACACGTGGCACCGGTGGGTTTGCAAAAAAATATTGTAATTTCTTAATGTGGAATTTCTTTGCCCCCCGATGAATTATTGTATTAAAACAAAATGTTGGCTTTCTCTAAAATCTTCACTGAGATTATGCAGCCGCACTAAAAGATGGATTTATTTCTTAAGGCTGTTTTGACACATCTTTACCAGGGGGACTAAAAAGCCTGGAGGGTGCTGTACGAGCGACAATGGAGATATGCTAACAGTAACTAAATAAAATCGCGCCTTACGGAAACACTGCCATGTTTACCAATTAACAGGAAACCCGATCTGACCTCAGGTAGACGCAGGTTTGCATGATCTGGGCGAAGTCAAATGAGGGAAAACTGTGGTTTGAGGTGGGATTTGCTCCTGTCTGCAACAATAAACCACTGTAATGGTTGTGAAACGCAAAAGGGGAAAAAAAAAAAAAAGGATTATTCCAATAACTTCTCAATGCTTTTGTGGTGTGCAGTAAGAACCTGTAGTCTGACAGTTCATGTACTGAGCCCCTATAAAATGCAGCCAGAGTTCAAGGGAATATATATATAGATCCTGTAAAACTCCACGCACGTGCATAAAGTGGCTTTGCTTGAGCCTTGAGCTGCAGAGAGAAACAATAAAAGTCGGCTGCCTGAACCTGGATGCCAGCGACTTATTAAAAATGGATGGTGGCCGTGTGAAAGCGGCTGATACCTGGTCCGGCGGCAGGCTGCTGTTGGCTCTGCGGCTGACTGACCGCTGAGCTGCTGCCGTACAGAGACAGGATGGAGTCTTTAGATAAAAGCTTCTTCTCCTCCACCTTCGCTGTAGTGGTGGTGGAGGAAGAGGAAGAGGGCGTGGTGGTGGTGGTGGGGGGATCCACCTGTGGAGGCGCGGCACTGGAACCTGGCTGAAACAGACAGAAGGTACCAGATAAAATGTGCAAATGCAGTTCAGATAAAAAAAAGAAACCACACACTGTTTCAGTCTCATGGTATCGGGACATAATGACAATGACCAGGCGTCTCATTTATAAAACTTTGTGAGGAATCCATACTAAAAAATGTTCGTATGGCAAGAAAGAGAAAACGGCGTACGCAAAAAATAAAATAATAAAAAGTATTCCCTTATAGATCACAGCTGTACCCGAGTGTTTGCGTACCTGGTTCCACCTGATGTTCAGCCCTCTACACGCCCAGATTCAACCATAAATGGGCGATGTAAAGCGCCTCAATGCATGTTAATGTGTGTTACAAATGGGTCAGCAGTTTGTTTTTCATCATGGTGAGGAAAGGCAAAGAAACTGGGAGAAACATTCAGAGGGAAGGTGATTAAATGTGAAAATCAGAGGTAAAAGCACACATGATGCCCCACATTAAAATAAGTACTGTGCTCTGTGTTGAAATTCCCCTGTGGCTACGTTCAGATCGACATTCAGAGGAGGAAGGGAGACCGGGGAGGAATGAGCGGTTTCACCGGCAATTATTAGCCACCCCCCAAATAAAAAGAAGGATAAACAAAAAAGAAACTGCAAGAAAAATTGTATTAGGAAGCCAATGTGCTGCCTGAATGTGAGCGATGAGCGCACCTCCTTTGCACTCTGTGGGTTGGAGGGATGCCTTTCAGCACCTGGGAGGGAGGTGCTGCCACTTTCCCCTCTCAGTTATAGCAGGACACAACGTATATTATTTGATCCCTGAAACCATGTTTCCTCTATCCCATCAGCAGGATGGGATAGAGGGCTTTCCAGCAGTGCCAATGCATCCACCGAGCAGCATTACACACGGGTGTATCTGACTGTCTACAGCAGTAAAAGTGATTACCGCACACCTTGTGACAACAATAATAACCCTTGTGATCATTGCAGAGAGGAATGTGATGGTAGAAAACCCAGAAACAAGGTTGTGACGACTTTTTTATTAAGATTTAAGATGGCTTATGGGCATTTTTTTATTTATTTGAAATGTCCCATATCCATACTTAAGTGTCACCAGCGCAAGAATGAATAACAATGCGTTTATGAACGCTTAGGATCGTGATGATCTATGATAAAGTCTGATATGGAGCGAAATTTAACATCAAGTTTTTTTTTATTTTTTATTATTAATCCCAACTTTTGCATGGATCGCACGTTTCAGGCCCCATTTTGTGCATGCGCAAGCTTTATAAATGAGACCCCTGATTATCTAACCCTAATCTAAAGTGAACAAAGTGCCATTATTCATCTAACAATTATGAAGCCACAATAGCAAAGCTGTGTTTGGGGAAAACTAAGTACACCCCATGATTCTGCAACGTGTACCAACTGTACCATATTTATTTCTACAACATAGCAGCTGACCAAAGTGCTGTACAAATATAAAAACAAAGAACAATAAAACAGTAAAACAAATATGCAAAGAAAGAAGTGCAATATCAACTCTTTCTGGGTGGAAAACCAATAAAATATAATGTGTTTTTAAACGAGTTTTAAAAAAACAGAAATAGATGAGGTCTGCCTGACCATCAGCGGCAGCAAATTCCACAATTTAGGAGCCAGAGCTGCAAAGGCTCTGTCTCCTCGGGATTTATAAAAAGAACTGCTAAAAGCATCCGGTCATATAAAGGTGCAACGGTTCAGACAAATCAGAATGGCTGAGACCATTAAAATACTTAAAAACAAACAAAAGAACTTTAAATTGGAGTTGAAACTGAATAGGAAGCCAATGAAGGGACAGCAAAATCGGAGGGATGTGCCCTCGTCTACCTGTACCAGTTAGAAATGGAGAAGCAGCGTTTTGCACCAGATGAGGGAGGCCTGACTAACGCCGATCAAAAGAGAGTTGCAGTAATCCAGAAGTAATAAAAACGCGGATCACTGTCTCTAAGTGAGGCTGAGAAAGGAAGGGTTTGATATGCGACAGGAGCCTCGGCTGAAAGGACGACGACTTAACCGCACGGCGGTCAGATTTCAGGCAGGGCTCCATTTTCACCCAGTAGAAGCAGCAGTAACTCTTCATCTTCAGACATTTTTTTTTGACTCAAATTCATGGGTCTCTCAGATCATTTAGGAAGAATTTGGTCCACTCAAGTTCACTTCAGTTCATTTTGTTTTAATTTACGACCCCCAGTTCTCTGGGGACTTTAACCAGCCGATTCAGCACCTTGATTTCCAGACGTTTCCGTCCCCCTGTTGAGAATCTGCTGCTGTGTTTGGGCTCATCGTCTGGATGAACTCGTTCGGTCCAAGCTTCAGCAGTGGGACAGATGGCTTTATTACTGAGCCCAGAGTACTTCACACAGGGCAATGTCCTCGAGGGACAGGAGTTTGACACCCGAGGCACGGTGTCTTAGATGTGTCCCTGATCCGGTGGGTTAAAACCTTTGATTTTCAGCATGTAGTGAAGATCTGGCCTAATTATTTTATGCAGGACAACGGGCCTTCAGGAATGGGGCTTGGGACGTGTGGTCTAAGCAATAGCTGCACGCTGCCATGGTCCTGCTCAGGCACTAGGGTTTTTTTGCTGCTGCACGTTTGATTGTTCCCACATGCCGCTGTGAGTTATGGCCAGACAGATGCAAACCTAAGTTGTGCAGTTAGGGTCGCTACTTCTCCTCCTAAATCTTCCGGACACAACCAGGGTGTACTTGATATTTTTCTCCCTCGATTCATCCCTGCCTTGGATTCATTCCTGAACCTTTTTAATCATATTTTTTACACTTCAGGTTAAAGTCATAATACCTTTAGCACTTCATAAACAACCAGGTACTTGTTTTTTTTTGTATTTTAAGAGAGGGTTCATCTCAATATCACAATATTCTCCTACAAAGACTTGAGCATACTGTAGGGATTAAGGGGAAAGCATTAGGCTGGTTTAAATCTTATCTGTCGGACAGATTCCAATTTGTTCATGTTAATAATAAATCTTCCTCAAACTCTAGGATCACCTGTGGAGTACCACAGGGTTCAGTCCTTGGACCAATTCTCTTTATATGTTTCCAATTGGCAAAATTATCAGACAGCATGGGATTGATTTCCACTGTTATGCTGATGACGCTCAGCTATATTTATCCATAAATTTGCAGCAAAGCCATAGACAATGCAGACGACTCTTCCTGTGGCTCTACGCTTCTCCAGGAGTGAATGCTGCTTGTCGGGACTTTGAAGCAATCAACTGGTTCCCTTATATAGGAAATTTTTGACCAATCTGTATAATATGATTGAATTTGACTTTGTAAAGTGCCTTGAGATGACATGTTTCATGAATTGGCGCTATATAAATAAAATTTAATTGAATTGAAATTAATTGAATCATTGTGTCCAGTCGGCTTTCCGAACGTGGATCTGAATGCTCTCATAATCTAAGCTCGCTCGGGACGCGTTTCAGGAACATTTAACAGCTAAATGTAACTTTTTCCTGTTTTAGCGTTGACGCCGGGTGAGCTCGGGTACGGACCAATAACAATTATACGCGGGGGGAAGAAAGTGCGGCACAGAAACGAGAAAAGAAAGGCCGGGAAGCCTTGTCACAGCTAAGTGAGATGGATTATATTAATTAGGCGGCTGCAAAGAGAGGCAGACGTGAACTGGGTGGGACGCACACACAGTTACACACACAAGCAGGTTCTCGTTTATGAAACAAACAAACATAAAGACACATTACGCTTAACGTCCAGAGCTGAAAGCAGCCCAGGTGTGTGAGGGGAATAAAACGGGATGGGGAGTAGAGGAGGCAGCCGGGCTTCATGAGTAACACCAGCAGAGACAGCTTGATAAACAGCTGCTCCGGCAACACTCTCCCCGGTGAATAAACGCCCTGAAATCAGGGTCGCAAACACACCGCAGACATCCAGGAGTGTGTCGTCCTCCGCCGGCTAGCAGGCAGCGCCGCTCCCCCTCGGTCTGTCCGCCCAACGGCAGCAGGGAGGGAGGGAGGGAGGGAGGGAGGAGGCAAGAGGCGGTGCGATAAACAGAGAGAGGAGGAGGACAGCGTGAATGAGGGCGGTATGGGCAGAAAAGATAAGTGAGAGGGGGTGATGAATGGCAGAACGGAGGAGAAGAAAAAAGGAAAGGACAAGATGGAGTGGAAGGACGGGAAAGATGCAGAAACTCATCTGAGCACAGGCGCCGTCTGCCCTGCGTCACGAAGCCTGTAAAGGTGAGGCAGGTGTTCGCGGAGGCAAGACGGAGCTTCCTATTAATAGCAGCGGCACGTTAGCATGCAACCTGCTCCTGTTTGGAGGAGCGGAGAGAAGTCGAGAGCCGGCGACAGAAGACCCTCACAGGGAAGAGTTTAGACGCCGAGAGCGTGTCCGTTCACGAAGCTAATGTTCCCAAAGCTAACTTTTGTCATAACTTCTGTTTGACTTCTACACCCAAAGGCATCCCTGCAGACAGAGCAGAGGGACTCAGGCTCATCACTGCATCCCAGTCAGAGTAGGAGGACCATCGCCCAGGTGAATCTGGACATGCAAGAGCAACACAGGGACCAGGAGGGAAGGATAGGTGTCCCTATGTGTGGTCTGTTTTGATCAACTGCAACCTTTAGAGTACTTTTGACTAGAAAATTGCTACATAAGTTCAGTCTTTTTTTTTTACAATTTATAATATTTGTTGCAGCTTTTCCCTAACCTGACCCTCGCCAGATGTATTTCGCTCCGCGTAGCTTCACTCATCCATCTGGGACATCTCCATAGGAATTGCCTTTATTCTGTGGCTTGATGGGTTGAGTAGTTGTCTGGCAACCAGAAGGTTGTGGGTTCGATTCCAGCTTCCCCTTGCCACATGTCGATGTGCCCTTGGGCAAGGCACTTAACCCCAAGTTGCCTACCGAGCTGTGTCTCGGTGTATAAATGTGTGCGCGTTAGTGACTGACTGGAAAAGCGCTATATAAGTTCAGTCCATTTACCATTTACCATTTATTGAAGGCTGGGTCTTTTCAAAAATCCTTGCATATGATTGGATAAGCCACTTGTCTGTCATCTTTATGTGCTATTTCAACCACTCACACCGAAGCTAACCGTGACGCTGTTAGAGCGACGCAGGGAAAAAAACAAAACTTTTTTCTTTCTTTTTTTGTGTTTGCGGCTCTAGTGGCACGCGTTTTATTGACAGTGAGCTGACAGGAAGAGGGGGAAGACAGGCGGCAAAGCGCCGCGGGTCGGAGTCGATCCCGGGCCGACTGCGTCGAGGACTAAAGGCCTCCTAACATGGTTCACGCTAACCGCTAACAGCTCCGCCACGGACGCGCCCCGGAAAACAAAACTTGCCAAATCCGGTCGGGAGAAGGGCGAAAACATGGTTTCCACCAACAAAAGCCTTCAGAGGCGTTCTCTGATGTTCTTTTAATGAAACAGTATTAGGTAGATTGGACAACATGGAAGAAATAGCAGCATCAATGTTAACGCTTGCTTCCTCGATGCAAGCCACCATTGCTATCTGAATCAAATCAGTCTCACGTCACGGTCGCTTCTCCACTACGTCACATCTATGAAACTCCAGCCCTGCGTCCTGATTGGCTAGACAATAAAATTGGTTGGAGAAATCACTCTCTATGGGAGATGTCCCAGATGGATGTGAGTGAAGCTAGGCGGAGCGACATACAGCTGGCGAGAGTCAGGTTAGCTCCCCACCCTCAAACCAAAATGTCTCACACAGGCTTCCTGCTTCCCTTAAAAGCAGCTGCTGAAAAAACAAACAAAAAAAAAACGCTCCAGCAGCCTCTCATTCCGTCCGCCATCTGTGAAAAGCAGACACTCCAGGAGCATCGGCTCGGCTTGCAGTCAGAGAATGGCAGCGCAATCAGGAGATCCCTCGCCAAAGCCAAACAGGTGGCCTACGCCGTGAGAGGTGGCGACACGTCCTCCCGAGCACTCATCTGAAAGAGGCAAAAACTCGAGCAGCTTCCCTCATCTCCCGCTCGCTCAGACCTGTTGACAGTGAGGCGAACGTGTCCCCCACACAAACATGCGCGCTACCCGCGTCGTGTGTGTGATGCCTTGCGGGGCTCCTAGCAGCACATCGTGTAATAGAAAACCTCTCCAACAAGGCTCCATTCTTCTCGCCCTGTGTTTGTGCTGATGGGTGCAGCCGGAGCACTGAATTACTGCTCTGACAGCCTTTTCCTCACTGTCGCTATTCATAGACCTCTACAGCCAAACACACACACACACACACACACACACACACACACACACACCTTTCTTTCGCTCCACGTTTTCCCATCATGGCTTGAAAATACCCATACACTCCCCCTCTGGTAGGCCATCTGTGGCTTTAAAACCCCGCCGCGCTCCGTGTATAGCTGTGTGTTGCGTGGCGCCGCAGATTTTGTGTTAATTTACTAAAGACAAAAGCAGAAGCTTGCCTGGGAGAAAGCGAATTATGGCGTGCCAAAGAAGAACAGCACGAATCGGGAGACGAAAATAAATCCACACAAGGAAAAACAGACCCCTGATCATCGGCAGCTCAGAGCCTCCTCTGTTCTCTCTGCCACGTCTGTCTCTGTATTTTACTCCTGACAGAACGGAGCATTCAATAAGTCGTGTCTGTTCTCCGCTCGGTCTCCCGATCCTGTCTTCAGCAGGCGGTTCTGTTTCTTGATGTTCTGGAGCTCAAGGTGAACTCTACCCGCTTCCATCATTTCCCGTTTAGGACTACAAACTGCAGGCGGAGCGGTCTAAAGCTTAAAGTTGTTACTTTACAACTCGTTAGTTTACTCTATAGGATGCATCCATTAAATATCAAGTAATTAGATATGAGGACTACAAAAACACTACAGATTAAGTTACTTTATACCGTGATCAGGGTGAATACTCAGTTCTGATTGGCTGCAGGGTGTCCGTTAAAAGGAGGAAATACACCAGACGCCATCCAGTGGGTAAGCGCAGCGAAGCAGCATACGTGTGTCCTACGCTTAGGTTAGCTTTTCTTTTTAATCAGTTAAATTTACACTAGAAGCATAATACATGCGCACAGCGCGCGTATTTATGCTACGCGACACCTAAATTAGATTAAAGTTCTAATTTCAGGCGCATATATACGCTCCTGTTATGGCCGGGAATAAACGGGAAAACAACATCCTCTGTCAAAGATCTCCTCCGAAAATATCCCACATTAATGGTCGAGTCTCAGTTCGGCCACAAGATGGTTCAAGTCACCTTGTTGTTGCGGATTGATGGGATTCACACATTTTTGCTGAGCCCTCTGCCCTTTGTCTCGCTACACTTTGGCAACTAGGAGAAGGAAGATGAAGATTCGCCTTCTACTTGGTGCTCTTTCCACTTTTCTGCACAGAAACACGAAGCTGTGGAGCGTACTTTTCAGCGTCTGGTGTAAATTTACACTTTTAAAAAACACGCCCGTAAGCCTCGCCGCTTACGTTAAGCAGCCAGTGTATTTCCTGATTTACAGGACACCTATAAAAAAGTTCAGGTCTAATAGCCTGATTGTTCGAAATTATTGCGTTGGCTCAAACGTAAGCTGGTAACAGGAAGACAGTTGACGCAGCCGGTTCTCTCAGCCGGGCATTGTAAAAAAAATTACGATTTTAACAGTGGGAAAAAAACATTAAAGTATTAATAACTGATTTAATATTTATTTATTTCGTAAGTGCCCATTGCATAAGCAGGATAATGCCCTTCAAGGTGTCCATTCGTGGAAACGACCTCCACATCGTCTATTCATTTCTGATAATGGACACCTGGTTGGTCATTATCCCCTACATAGGACACTCATAGGATACCTATAAGTGTCCTATGAGTGTCCTATGAGTTGCCCTAATGGGCTAACCCTACCCCTAACCCTAACGGGTAACCCTAATGAATTATTGGGCTGGCTCAAACGGCAAGAAAGTCTACATGATACTTTTCTTTGTAAAGCGTCACAATAAGGGATATTAAATAGTTCTCTCAGTTTGTTCTTGTGAAAAATGTAAGATTTTAATGGTGAGCAAAACAGAGTATTGGTAATTGATTGAATATTTATCTATTTTGTAAGTGAGCATGGTATGAGTGGGATAATGCCCTTCGAAATGTCCATTATCAGAAATGAATGGACTTTGCAGAAGCAACCGTCCTCCGCGCCGCATCGTCCATTAATTTCTGATAAAGGAAACCTCGTCGAGCATTATCCCTTACATGATAACGCTCAGACAGTACTATACAGACATTAGAAAGAAAAGAAAAAAGATTCTGGGGCTTTCAGTTCAGTCTTGAGGAGAACTAAGTAGACCCTAGTTGGTTCAATTGGGTAGAACATGAAAAGTAGCGGCTCAACAGCAGGAGCTTTAGAGGGTTCTAAGTTTCTAGGTTGAAAATTAGTGCAATTTACTGTGAGTTTTACTGTGAGTTTTCAAGCTGTATGCAAACAAAATTTCGTTCTGTACGCACTTTGTGCATACAAAATGACAAATAAAGCTGTCTAAAGTCTAAAGTTTGCCAGCGCATGCAGGTATGGATTAACACAAGGGCTGCTAAATGTGTCGCAACTTTCTCATTGCAATATATTTTTGCATCATCATTGTACACGGTATCAACATCGTCAAGAACTGCTTTGATTGTAACATAACAGCTAAATAAGCGGCACACATTCAGGCTCTTTACGCAGCTGCTTTATTTGGAGAGGTTTCTTTTTTAATGTGGAAGAAAATGTTGGAGATAGGCACTAAAATGGTTACTGAGATGAAAATATTGATTAAAGCTGTTTTCAGACTACTGACTGTGTGGGGCAACGGCTTGCAATGATACAAAAGTAGAAACATCAAAACAGACGGTAAAGAAATAAGTTATTTATTGTGAGGCATATTGTCGTTGCAGTGTTCACCAGCACGGTTGCATGTTGCAGGTTTTTGTAATATTGTGCAGCCCTAATTAAACACAACTGCAACGCTGCACGTGTCAGGGACCTTTGAGTGTTACATAACTCACTGATGGTCCCACATATGATTTACTGTGTGGAGATCTGGGGATATGCTTATAAAACAAGTACCAACTTGATATTTTTATTGCAAAAGATAACTAAATGTATTGTAAGCAACAATGCATGAATCCATAAATGACTTATTTATTTGATTACAGACAAAGACTTTGTGAAAAAGCTATTGCCTGGTCTGCAGAAAGAAAAGAGGAAAATATAATTTACTCAACCCACGTAAAAATGTCAATGTGCTTCTGTTAGATGTGTTCAACTGGGAACGTGTCATTGTTGCAATAACCCAAAAAAAATGTGTTGTCCTTTAAACCATTTGAAATAATGCATAATTAATGCATAAAAGCCCAAATTTTTATAAAATAAATAAAAATAATACAAATTAACATGGAGTGCATTTCAAATTGTATTGAGCATTAACTTTTTGTGTATAAGTTTGGTATTTTTGAGGTTTGACAAAAGAAATTCACCCTTTTGTTTGCCTTCTTTATACAAACCAAATAACAGTGTGATGTTAGGGAAGCTGCTTCAAGCATGGTGGCAGAGGGTTAATGATGTGGGCCCCATTTGCAACTACAGACCCTGAAGTCCTTGCAGTCATTGAGTCACAGAGTGGGCCAAATTCCTCCCCATCGATGAGAGACCCATAAATCATACACAAAACAACCCCTACCCTTACTAAACACGTTTAATGTACGTAGCTTTCCTCAGGAGTGTATTTAGCTGTTAAAGTTCCAGTTTTACAACAAATCATTCTAAAATACAAAAACAAGAAGAGGCGAAGGCAAGCGTTGACTGAGATCTGTTGTTCATTAAGGACTTAAAATGGTTGATGCAGAATCAGGTTTAATCTTTCGAAGGGTGCACAGAGTAAACCAGAAACACAAACTGGCAGTCCAGCAGAGAGGCAGAATTAGACAAAGAAATTCTTGAATTAAAGAAACATATTGCTATTATTTTAATTGAACGTGTCGATGCTCCAATCGGATCACCTGTTGGTATTATAAGTGGGCCAGAAGCATTTTAATAAATGTTTAACATCTGCTTGTTTCACTTACAGTGACACTAAAAAGTCTACACAACCCCGTTAAAATGCCAGGCTTGTCTATAAGAAAACAAAGGATGCACCGATACGAACATTTAGGCCGATAGCGATAATTAATGTTCCTGTCATAGCCGATAACCGGCATTGATCTTCTATAAATTTCTCTACCCTATTAATAGAGCACACTGCTGATGATGCGTCTCTGCTTCAGGTAAACATCCCATGATCCTTCGCTGCACCAATATCACAAGATAAAACACTGCATGGCCAACACCCTCCCCTCATGAAACACATAAATATTGGTTATTAATATCGGCCCAGTTTTACTGATCGGACCGATATCGACATGTTGGAAAATGACAAACATTGGCCGATACAGATGATAATGTAGCTATATTGCTCCTCCCTAATTATGAACAAGATAACATTAACGACAGCCTTGCTTGTTCCCTGTTCATCCTTCTTTTTTTAAAGGCAGAGGTGCCGTCTTCAGCCCTTCACATTGTTGCACACGATTGTTTTCCAACCTAAATCTCCACATCATGAACCACGGGAACACTTCCAAACACATCTCTTAAGGCCTAAAAGTCGCTGCAGAGGCAGAGGGCTCTGCTAAGAAGGGAGATTTAGGACTCAGCCGGCTGTGTGGAGCTGAAAGTTGGAGTTAGCTGGTATCATGAAGGTGGATCTCTTTAAGCCCGGCTAGAGTGGCAAGATAAAACTCATGGCCTTATGAGTTTCAGCTGTTTGGTGAAATAAGTTGGAGAACTGTTGAGCGTTGTCAAATAATCTTAAAACAGGCATAACAGAGCAAAATAAAAACATGTAATTGATCATGGTGCACCACCACATTTGTCGCCACACCTTCAGATTTATGTTTTCCCATCAGAGTTTGGAATGAATTAAAATATCATGGAATTTTAAAATTTACTTTATTTTGAAAAACCAATACTGCCTGCTCCTTCCTGTCTTGCTGCCAAGCTGGCTAGTGGGTACTGCAGCGCTGTAGTACTAGAGACGACAGTTCAGCGTTGCCCATCTAGCGTCTTTGTTGCTATATTTAGTGACTTTTCAAACCCCTCTTGCGACTGTTTTGTAGAAGGCAAAGAGCAACAAGTCTGGCTACTTTTCCTGTGTTTATGGTGACTTTACATGAAAGTACCAATCGTTTTGTAGTCACTGTTTTGGGGCATCAGCGAGAGCTGCTATGAGCCCGTTCCCACTTCCCTCAGTGCCGTCTCACAGGCACACCACACCTGCTGCTGCCTTCGTCCTCAAAGCTTTAAATAAAAATGGCGTAAATATAGTTTTTAAAGTTGTCAGTTTTGATTCTGAAACTGTTGCACTAAACAAATTTCCTGAATATGATTCACACACAGCTTCAATCACTTATTCACATTGTTCACTTTGCCTCTAATAACTGTATTTTTTGGTACAGTTTGTTTTATGTAGTGTGGATTCAGACAATGTATTAAAATTCATAAATTATTTTATAAAAGGTCATTTGTAGTTCCAAACACATTTACTTTGTCTTGGCGAAAGCTTCTCTTTCCTACAGCCAGGGTCACAAATGAATGAACAAATATGCAAAATAGGTGATGTCATCATCACCCCCCCCCCCCCCCCCCCCCAAGCCTCTGACTAGATGAAACCCTGAAAATGTTAAAAACAAGAAAGAAAGAAATACGCTTCCCAACATTACGCTGGAAGTCTTGAAGGGATTGCTGGGATTTCTGGAAGCAGGACTCTGAGGACTGGTTGTGAGGCCTCGGCACGGTTATTGTAGCAGACAGAAGCTGCAACAGTTAGCTAGCTTAAAATAAGACGTTCTCCTGCTGGAGTAACAAATAATTTATGCTTTACCATTATAGTCCTGCATAAGAAATGACAGCGTAGATCTAGTCTGGAGGAAACAAAGTTTATTTCTGACTTTCTGCTGACTTGCTAAAATGCATCAAGTCTAGTATTATAAGGGGATACAAGTTTAAGCTAGTATGTATAACTCTGATTCTGTCTAAATTAGACATTTAAACTTCTCCGCCATATATTTGCTTTAAAATCATTGATGTCGTTTGCTGTGCAAGTATTCCACCGTAAAAACTAAGAAAATGTTTACGTTCTTAAAACATCTGAATTAATGAAATTCATGGCTGAGATGAGAAGATGTAAACACCTGACAGGAAGGTTACTTTAGGAGGCATTAAACAAGTGCATTGTAAGTTCATAGCCTTTTTTTCCTCCAAATGTCTGATCATTTCTCTTCCTCCCCACCACGAAAAAACAAAAAGATGTTTGCGAGTTTGTTTGGGAAATAGAGATAGCGAGAGAGAGAGAGAGAGAGAGAAAAGGAGGAGGAACGTAATGGATAACACAAATCCATCCACGTCTACAAAGCTGTAATCACATTTTTCATAATTGACATGCACGCAGACGCAAGGCGTTCCTTAGCGCCTGTTAATAGCTGCTGGAAGCAGAGGGTTGCCAGCTCCCTCGTTCTTTAAATCCCCAGCTAATCAAACTGTATTGTTGTGATTAGCAGGGTGTGTGAAATGCTGCAGAGGTTTATCCACCTGCAGAATCCAACACTCAGCCCCCCCTGTGTGCAAGTTTGGGCGTTCAAGCTGCATCTTCCCGGCGTATGCGTGGAGGAGGAATATGATTTGAAAGTCAAAAGACCCGAGGCAACAAAGAATTAAGACGGCAATGAGTGAGAATAAGTCGCCGGTTCAATTACCCCCAACGTGTTTCTTCTTCCATCTGAGCAGAACCTATTAGTTTGTAAAAGTCATGGGTTACGTACTAACAAACAGGGAAAGCTAACCTTCACACCAAGGCAGAGGCAATTACTGGTCCCCCGCATGGCGAGGCAACTCGCAGGTCTTTACTCTAAATGTTGCAGGAAATGTCAGTAAAGTACACACAACTGGAAAGGGCTCAGCAGAAGAAGAAAAAAAAGGGGGGCGGGGGTGGATTGATCTGTCTGAATGAAAAAGATAAATAGCCAGAATGATCTCTGTTTGTCTGACAAGAAGAAACAAAATTCACCATTTGACTACAAATTAATACAATCCAGACGACTGTCTCCTTGTGTCAGCAATTACTAGCGCCAGGAAAAGCGCGCAGCCATCAACCCTTTGCATCAAAATCTCGTCTCGTGCAGAAAAGCACAAAGGAAGAATGAAACCGTTCTCTGCACCATCAAGAACTTCAATGTGTGAAGTAGGGATGCAAGTAATTGATTAACGAGTTGATCTAAAGCTGATCGACTAACAAACCATTGATAAGCGAACATTTTCTTAAAAACTGGTTTTCTCATGTATCAAGAGGGTCTTTCCATAACATGAAGGTTTCCTTTTTTTTTTTTTTTTTTTTTTACAATTTGTTGAATTTTACAAGAGCCACATCATTATATTTTAACAGTTTATTGTGCCAACTGTATTAAAAACTGACCAAATAAACAAAAGTTGTGGTTTTCTCACACATTATTAAACGTGGACACATTTCTAAAATATAAAAGGAACCTATTAGGTTACTGAATGCAAACAAATAACGTGAATCGAATAAAGGATCTCAAACTTTAATAATCCCCATGAAAACCCTCACCATCAACTGGAATTAATTGCATAATGTATTCTTCTATCATGTTTGATTTTCTTGTGTAATGCCCAGCACTTTGAATCGTTTTGTTACTGAAAAGTAATTCATAAATTAACTTCAATTGCTTTTCTGTCATCACACCCTCGCCCCTTCTGAGCACATCAGTGAGTTTTGGTTGAGAAGTTGACTCTGCTCCAGAGTCCATGCAGCTTATACATGTACAAATACATGTTTATATTTATTTTCCAGGTGATTCATATCTTACACTTTGCTTGCAACTGAGGCATGATCTTAATACCCTTGAAAGAGAACCGTTTTGCAGTTCCTCTTGCCTGTTAAGCATTAAAGTATGGTTAATGGGTTAGGTTTCTGCAATATTTTCAGCGTGTAAAAACTCATCTCCAGAATCTCAGCCCAAAATGGTGATCTGCACCACGTAATCTACTTTCAGCAGTTATCACCGGTTATTGCAACTGTAAACTGCAGAAAATACGGGCAATATTGCTCCCCCTGCCTTAACTACCGTCGATATGTAGGTATGTCAACCTAGAGTAGAAAAGACCCAGCCAATATGGCGGTGAAGCAGAATGCCCTCCAGCAAATAATGAGACATCTAGTATATATTTTTTTTCTATAGGTAAGAGTGTGTGAACGTGGAGAGGAGGAGGGATATTTCAGCCAGTATTGTGTCTGTAGCGCAGCAGTGCAAGCAGGTCTCTTTATAACTTGTGTTTATTGTGACTTATTTTAGAGCCCAAATAAGTGACTTCACTTTCAGAAACAAGCCCAAAAAAAAAAAACAAGCCCACAACTTTAGAAAAAAACAAAGCCCAAAGTCGCTTATAATAAGCGGACTCGGCAACACTGCAGCGCCTTCTTCTGGATGGCGGCCATATTAAAACACTGAAACGAGGTCTGTCTAAGCGGATGTCATCAGTTAATCGGATGGAACAAACTTTAATCTAATTAACCGTTAATGGACAAATAATTTTAAGTCGAATATTTGTTTGCGTCCCTAATGTGCGAAGTTCAGCTGGACTGAAGAAGGTTTCAGAGTATCCAAAAGGCGGCAGTCGTTTCTGAGTGCTCCTGAGGAGGGCGCTACAGAAAAACGTTGCCACTAGGCGCAGAGCTTTCTGTCCAGAAGACTCTAAGAACAAGAAGGGCAGCAAGAAGCCACCTCATTCAAAAACAAAGATCAATGACAGGAAGTACATGGACAGAAATTAGAAGACTGGAGCAGAAGTCTTTACTTTGATAATTCCTTCAAAATGTTTTGGGAAATCCTCCGAGGTGGTGGTCTGTGGATTTCTCATCAACGATCAGAACATTAAAAACTTTGCCACTTTGCTCAGAAAACTCCCCAGTTACCAACCCCTTGAGCAACTCTAACCATAAATGTTTACATCATGATAAAGTCTAACACTAATAGTAAAAGTCATGCATTTAAAACTTGGTTTAAAACTTCGTTAAATGTAAATTGTTCTTCATCTCATTAGTCTTTTAGAACTAGGTCCTACCTTGCTCCATGAAGTTCTCCAACCCATCCCAAAGATACTCAGTGAAGTAAAGACTCTACAACGGTCCTTTACATTTACATCTCAGATCCCCAAAACCATTCCTTGACAGTATGCACCATCTGGACATTTGCATCTACCTGAAGAAGACATCTTATTGAAAAAGTTGCTGTTTTCATAATAATGTAACACTGGTTGAATGTGGACTAAGTAGATCACATAACTTTTACTTCTTCATGGTTCAGTATTTGTGCCTAATGGTAAATGCAAATTTTTTTTGTTTAAAATTCGATTAAAAATTCTTTATTATTCCAAATGATGCTGTAACTCATCTTGTGCAGCTTTTTTCAAAGAGTAGTTAGGTAGGAAGTTATCTCCTGTAGAGGTCCGTCTTACAGCGGCTCTGAGGAAGCTTCTGACTGAAGACACTCTGCTGTTGCATGACGAGAATGAAGATTATGCTCAGGGTTGTCCATCATCTTTTCTTTATCAGCTTGTGGAGCTTCATTAAGTCTGGTTTTGATGCTGCTACCCTAACAGATGAAGGCAGAAGAGATCACACTCTCCACAGCAGACTCCTAGAAGATCTACCAAATCTTGCTGCAAACCCTGATGGACCTAAGCTTCTTCAAGGAGTCCAGTCTGCTCTGTCTCTCTGTCCTTCTTCTAAACGGCTTCACAGTTCCATCTCCGGTCCAATCTCTTTTCCAGATGATGCTACACCAGCTTCATTAATAAAATGATTCAGATCAGCTCTGTTAGACCTGATGGAGGATGGAGGTTGGGGACATGGAATCCACATGAACCATCTTCAGGGTCTCCTTTGCAGATGTGTCTTTTAGAAGCTGTGGTCAGCACACTGTTGGTGGGTGTCGCAGATCAAGCTAGAGGACGTAGCGATGGAAACCAATGGTGATGGAAGTTGTAACACTTGCAGGCTTTAGTTTTAATACCGACTGAAGTGTAACGGTAGCCGTATTCATATCAAAAATATCCGGTGCAGGCCAGTCAGTTTTGGTACGCACAGGCAGCGAATACATACAGCTTTGTTTTATACGTGAACACATGTAGAATAATATGCAGAACCAAGGGTGCCATGACATTTTGACTAGCCCAACTTTAAAAAGGGACAGCAAAACTAAACCGACTCACAGCTATCCCTATACTATGCTATATTTGTGAACTTTTAAGTTTCTCATGTAGCTACGAACGTTATGTCAGAGAACGCATGTTAAGAAAGCAACAATGGTAGACGGCTTGCTCTGACCTAACTGAATTACTAACTTGAAACAGCGTAAAGCTGAATGTGAACATCACATATCCTGCAGCTCAGCAACACTGGTTCTGTTGGACTCACTCCGACACAAGGGGATTTCCCAACAGCTGTACTTTTATGGTGCATTCAAGTAAATCTCGTAAAATGGAATGCTCTAAGTATTTAAACATCCTTCTTAAAAGGTCCTCGTAGCCTTACAAAAATATTCCCAAAAAAAACAACCCGGGGCATTTTAAAGTGATTTAATATTCCATCCATTCTTCCCTGCCTCCATCTATCCATCCCATTAGCTATACCCACTTACCTTTTGTTAATTAAAAACGTAAACAGATCTCTGATAAGGTATTCAGTGGTCGCTTTTATTCGTTTCCCTTGTTTAAAGCGAACAGAAAATGTACCGAACCATGATTTTTGTGTACCGTTACGCCGTAGCTTTAATCCCATTTGTTTCATGCTGTACTTTAGTTTTATGTTAAAACAAGCTTTGTTTCCTTAGACGCGTGACCTTATAAACAACTAGATAAGTTCTGTGACTGGGCCCAGAAATAAAAAAAGTGTTTGTTTTGGTTTGTCTCACCCAATTTGGCACTGTTGCAAGCTTCCTTGAAGGACATCGGTCAAATTAATTCAATGAAAAAAGGATTTCATGACAGGTCTCTTTGATGTCAATCCTCAGAGAGTGTGTGTCGCCACGTACCAGAGACACGGCGGGCTCGTGAACATGCGCGCTCGCGTGTGCGTGTTTGTCTCTGCAGACTCCCTCAGTTGCAGCCTGTCTGAGGTGATAAGCAGCTGATGAAAGTGTGTGTGTGTATGTGTGTGTATGTGTGTGTGTGTTTGTTTTCAGCTACCTGATCTTGCTTTGTGTTGCTGGGGGGAAGAGGGTTGGAGACCATCGGTCCAAACAGGTCCAGTTCATTTCCGGCGGGTGCTGTTTGATCTGAGCCTTTCCGTTCTCCTTCTGGAGCATCTGGAAGAAGGAAACGCGGAGATGAAATCTATTTTTTTTTAGTTCAAGCAGAAACACGTCTGTCCCAAGGCTGCATGACGCCCAAGCAGATAGCCCAGAAAGAGAATCCACACATCTGGCAGTGCTGGGGAGAAAACCCAATTAAAAAAATGATTTGCATTTAATCCCAACTACCTTTAGTTTTAGACTTTGGGAGGCATTTCCCCATTGCATCCATAACATTTCACAATTTCCAGGTGTTTGTGATCTTATTTCTGTGTGCAGATTCTTCATGATGACTTTAGCGTTTGTTGCGACGTATTTCTCAGGTCAGTATCACTCAGTCATTAGCGCTAGAAAATTGTTGTGCACTGTCGGAGCTAGCCAAGCTAGTGTTGTAAAACAATCAACACTTGTAGGACTTTCCGGGTGAGCTCATGGAGTAGTCGGTCGCATTGAAACCTCTCCGACTCGCTATTATGTTTCTTATCTTCGATAAAATAATATGTGAGAGGGAGAAGAAGCACACTAGGAGCACAAAGGATCGATAAAAACGCCCAAAGCTCAGGATAAAAAGTTCCTCAACCGCAAAAGCTAATGTCCAACCAGACCAAGCTAGCAACATCACGGCTCTCACGGGAACGGGGAGCCCTGGGACTAGCATGGACATTGCTGGGGTACTTAAGGCAATAAAGGACTTAAATATGATCTAAAAGGAGACAATGCAAAGCTCAAACAGGATATTGACCAGTTGGGTCAATGTACAAGGCCTATCATAGCGGATGGATGAGGCCGAGGCCCGCTTGAACCAGGTGAAATAACGTACGTGTCTTTGGGACGTGTCTTTGCCAGAAGGATAAACTCTGCAACGCAGTTTATTAAGAAGCTTTTGCAGAGCCAGCTACAACTACCGGAGGGCTTTAACCTTAAAATACAACGCACACATCAGGCTCTTGCAAATATACCCCTGCCTGGAGTATCACCAACGGCTGTCATTGTCAACTTTCTGTAGTTTTCTATGAAAGAAACGATCCTGAGGGAAGTGTGGAAAAAAGGCAAGATACAGTTTTCTGTGTTTTTTTAGGGGAATTTGATAACTTCGAATGTCTAAGTGGATATATTCTGAATAAAACCGGGTGTATATACACAGAGGATGGCTTGAACCCAAATGATGCTATACTTTTAATGTCATGCATTCACGTGATGCATATAAACAATATATTTGAGTTTTATGAACTCTACACATCTTATCTTTTTTTTATAGGCTGAGAAGCTAAAGCTCACAGAAGATGGTGAGGATGTTCCTATATGGTAAAAGAAAAAAAAGAATAGCGGGGCCCAGGGTAACTTGTTGTGTTTTCTCGTTTTCTCGTTGAGACCGTGATTGGCTACAGCCAACCTTTGGGAGGCGGGCACTAGGTATCGCTTCATCCAATCAGCTCAGAATGTTCTGCTGAATGTTCCTTCTTTCCCGGATTCAATGGGAACAGCCCCAGATTGCTAAATTGCCGAACGGAGAGTGCTACATGTTATCAATCTGGCTAGCCAAGTTAGTGCTCGGTTTGTCTCTGTAAGAAATCTGGAGGACGTTTCACCTCTGGTGACATCTTGCTTTGCTCATACAGAAAAAAAGATTAGTGTCCACTATTGTTTCTCTTTTAAAATATCTAGTCAATACTTTTCCTTAAGTAGTTATCCTTTGCATAAACTCGGTGTGGCTCCTCTCTGCCTTGCAGTCCACTGGCAGCTTGAAGCATGCGGTCATCAGGGGGATATCTCCCAGGCTTTTGCTGCTGGTAAAAGTAAAACAAAGAGATGGCTGCAATGCTGCAGGCGGACCTTTGTACGTGGGAGCTTTTCAGGGACCTGATTGCTTACAAGAACCTTTAGAATGGAGGGATTTGTCCTCACCCATGTGGGCCACTGGAGCAAGCCATTGCCTGAAGCGCAGAAGTTCAGGAAGCGGCACAAAGTAGCAGGTGATGCATTCCTCCATCCAGTAAGAAAGGGAGGTGTGAACTTTTGTACCCACGGAGCTGGAAGTGTGCTAAAAGTCCCGTTTACTTTGCACAGTGATTTTCAGGATATGAATGCAAGGTCCAGCCTTGAAGTAACAAATGCATGGACTAGTTTTTCAGCATCACATGTTCGCCTCGCTTACTTTCATCGACACTGTTGCCAACAAGCCCTGCGATAGCCTGGCGATCTGTCCAGGGTGAACCCCGCCTCTCGCCCATTGACAGATGGAGATAGACACCAGCAACCCTCACGACCTCATGAGGGACAGACGTGTTAGAAAATGGATGAATGGATAAAGTTATTTATATAATGTTTTTATTGCTCTATTTCTTTAAAAAAATATTTTTTTGTACTTTTGTTTGCTTTTGCTCAAAAAGGTTTTAAAAAAATGAACCAGTCATTATTATTTGGATTTTTTACCCTTTTGTATGATTAAAAAATTAGTACTGATAATGGATAATAACGGAGTATCGTTAAGAGCAGTAGTATCGATAAACCCTTAACAATACCTATCCCTAGTCATAGTGCTATGTACAATTGCATTTCAGAATATATGTGCATGTGCTAGAATAGATGCTTTAGAAGAGTTTCAAATTTCAGCCATAAAGTTAAAAAATTATTATTGTTTCCCATCAGGGAATCTTTGCTGTCATCTGTGTGCAACGGACAGGAAGCTACAGGATCATCACTAGCTGCAATTTATTTACACATTTAACTAAGTAATGTATTGGTGAACGCTACAACAAAGTAGCTACAGACCTAGCAGCACATTGAGATTTTGCAAGAAATGCGGCGGACAAAAAAATAAAGGGAATGTTGGAAATGTGGGAGAAACTTTCAGACGTTATTGAAAAGAGTGTAGGCCGGCGCAATTTAATGACAATTGCCTAACTCGTTTCAGAGACAGTTATTCGGTTCAGCCCTTCTCCTCCATTAACATCTGCATCATGCCGACTGATCTCAAAGTTAAAGGCTGTACATTATTCTGTACTGTACTTAATAAAACTAATTTATTCCAGTACATTCTGTTGTATTGTTTTTTTTTATACAATTATGTTTCTTATTTATAAATACATTTTTGTTATTCAAAATCATGTACCAAAGGAAATTGAGAAACGGATTAATTGTGTTTCAATATATTTCAATGGAAATAGTGATTTGACACCTAGAATAAATTACCTTTACATATCAGAGTAAAAGATTCACTTTGTTTTTAAATCTTCTCTTGAAACACATTTTGTTTCTTTGGCTTTTACCCCAGTTTGAGATGTTGTTGTTTTGGGTTTTATTGTTAGTTTTTATGTCTCCACTCTTTATTTGACTTTTATATTTTGTTATATGATTATTTTGTTATATTATTATGGTTTTTATTCTGTTATATGTTTAATTGTTAGCTTTTTATGGTGTGTAAAGCACTTTGGGCAACTGAGCTGTGTCTTAAAGTGCTATATAAATTAAGCTGAGTTCACCAATTTGAATTAAAAGCTCCATCACGGAACAAATTAAACATATGGGTCAATGCATCGCTGTATTGAGCTTGGCTAAACACAAAAAGCCTTTTCAAAGAAACACTGACTCAAATCCTGTAAGAATAGAATACTTTTTTCCCAATCAAGCCCAAAAGAATTAGCAAAATTGATGCCTTTCAATAATTAAATGTGCTTTTAGGTTTTGGGTCCACTATGATTCACACATCCCTTTTGTACAAAACAAATCTGACTACTTTGTTTAATCAAAATACTACAGTCTCAAATCACGGTTAATCAGGTAAAATAAAATATATATTTTTGTGATTTTCTTTTTTGTATATATTTTTGCTCTAAGTCCTTTTGACTTGACAAATTTGGCCCAAGTGACAAGAAGTTTGGACAACCCTGCTGTAACGTGTTGGGTTGTAGATAAAATTTGCTAACAAACTCCCATCTTCTACTGACTCGGCTGTCCTCAGGTGTCCAGTGGTTTTGCCAGATCTATAAATATTTGAGTTTGTTGATGCCACTAGCATCTTCTGCCTCCAGCAGATCACTGCACAGTGGGCTGAAGTCACTTCCTGATTGGAATAAGCATCAGTTTCCTTGCACACAGACTGCCAGAGGACCTCTAAAGATCACTGCAGACATTCAGCCAGTCACGTGAAAAACTTGGCCAGGAAGTCGGGGCTAAATGATTTAATTTAATTAAGCCCTGATTTGAAAAATAAGATTAAAAAGAAGGTTAATAATAGCCATTACAACAAGCAATAAAGACTTTACAGAAATCTAGTTTTAGGTGTCCTGAGATTGCAATTAAACCAGACATAAATTCACCCTCACTTCTTTTCTACCAACACAAACTGCAACTAGGGCATGAAATTCAGTTTCCACATTCTGCCGTGAAGGACTGTAGGAGTCCAGACAGGGGAACAAAATCCCATCTGGTGACCAAAGCCTCTGGGTGGCGGAAGAGGCAGTTTGTTAAGAAACAAAAAATTATTTCACATCAGTGTTTAAAACATTTCTTGCAGATATTTCTCTTTTTGTCATGTTTTGTCATGTCACCAAATGTGCCCGATGTGATGACTTGGTTATGAGATGTGGTAAAACATTATCATTAGTGAAATGTACTCTACATCCTAAAAAAAAAAAAAATTAAAATAGAAAGCGCTAGCTCTGTAAATCATGTTAAAAAGAAAATTCTCTTGAGTATATGGGGGACACAAGTGTATCCTTGCTTCCCAACTGACTGGTAATAAAAGTCCAGACTGTGCCCAGGACACATTTATCACCCCAAGCTTCCAGCTGAAGCCTGTGCTGCTGACAAAAAGCTGGCTGGGTGAGTAGATTTATGCTGAAGAAAGACAAATTATCATCCTTCTACTTGCATCCCCAGCAGGAACTGAAATTTTTCAGGCTAGGTTATGCTTTTCACAGCCTTCAACAGTTCAGTGAGGGTGAGCCTGTGCCTGCTGTAGCATTAGATTCCTGTTTTTGGCTGTTTCTGTTATGTAAAAGTGCTCCTCTGAATTATTGTTGCCTTCTTTTCTAAAGGTGCTGCCAAGCATTTCCTATTTTGTCACAACTGCTGTTGTATTTGTATCCTGGTGTGGGTATAAATCTATCATTACACGAGGAAATTAGGCGCATTTAGTGGCAGATTAGGTTTATTATTATTATTATTATTATTATTATTATTATTATTATTATTATTATTATTATTATACCTAATAATTGCCTTAAAATCTGCAAATAAAAGTACAAGCATTGAAGTCTGTGTGTGCCCTCATGTGATCAAAGAAACATCCGTGAAATTATACATAAAGTACTTTTGGCTAATATGAGTTATAGACCCTGTGATAATTTGGATGGAAGTGAAACTATATGGGAGCAGACTGAGCGTCTGCATAGCGTAGCATCAAATTAAGGAATGCCATCATTGGATGATTGCTGTAACATTCCTTTTACCCAATTCTTTCGAATCAGCCAATCACGTGGCAGCAACTCTTTACCCCGTTTACACTACCCTTTTTTAACCGTGCCGAGACCGGTCCGAGCTCGTTAACTGAGATAACTTTCGAGTGTAAATTAATCGTAGAGTGAACTGAACCGTGCCAGACACAACTGATCCGCACTAAATCTAGACCAGTTCAATAGGTGGGCTCGGCACGGTTTTTCAGTGGCATGGTTTTCTGATAACAAAGAGCGCATGAGCAGACCGCGTCATCTCCTTACAGTCAGCTGACTAGTTTTGCGGTTTCAGACATTGATAAAAATACTAGCTTCCCTACCGTGCCTCACGGTTTCCAGTGATGATTCTGCTTAGTAGCGTGATGAACCTCATCTTCTGTCACTGTTTCCTGCGTCTGTAAATCCTGATTAGACGTTCGTTTGTCTTATCCACTTCCCAAAAGCCGACTCTGTCAAGTAAATTCACCAAAGGTTGCCTTCTTCGCCTGACTCTCGGCAAACAATGAAATATCCCAATTATAACCAAACATAAGTTCCTGAATGTTACGGGTGCCGCCATTTTTATTTGCTTGAGTCCCTCCTTCAATCCTAGAGAGCAGTAGTACCGTAGATCGTCACTAGGAGGCGAGGAACCGTGCTGGCGTGATGTGTAAACGGTCGTCTAGCATTTACCACGTGTAAATTGTCGTCAGAACCAAGCTCGGCACGGTTAACTGATCCAAGCTCGGACCGAGCTCGGCATGGATCGGTTTAACAAGGGTAGTGTAAATAGGGCTAATTGTCAGACAATTTGGTGAAGTACAAACTGAGCATCAGAGTCTCCAAGACAGAAAATATAGGTGACTTTGAGTCTTTTAGAAACTGCTGATCAGCCCGGATTTTTATGCTCTCGGGTTGACAAAGGATGAATGCCCCCCCTTCCTCCACATGCCAATCATTCAGATGCGCTCACGTAACGTCAGTGTGCGTGCTCCTTCCTTGTTAATTTCCGCTTGCTGCATGCACACTTCTAGTGTTCATGTATCCGGTTAGCTTAGCGGTTAGCTTCAGTGTCAGCCGTTCATTGTAGCTCCGCTGCTCTCACCTTATACTTTAAACGTGGCTGAGAGTCGCGAGAAGCGAACCGTGTACACGTTTATGAGAAGAAGAGGAAGGACTCAGTAGAAAGAAATGAGACCAGAGTGGATTTCTGAGATTTTTTTCACGTGATCCACCTGAGGAGCGCAAGAGCTGGAAGGACGGTCTTGCACATATGCAGTTATTCAAAAAGGGACTTGGGGAAACTTTGGGAAAAATCACCAACTCTACCTTTAATGGAGGAATAGCCAACAAATCTGCAGCAGCTGCTTGATAGTATCATCTAAATGTGTTCCATCTGGTTGAATTTATCCTATGAACAATTAAAGAAGTTTTGAAGGAAAAAAATCTGTCTAATTTGGTAATGGCAAGGCCGCGTCTCAAAGTTAGGAGGTTTGTCCTGCATAATTTATGTGTCTAAAACATCCTTGCTTAGCCAGATTCTGTTTACTACAGACATAAATGTTTAGGGAGGTAATATTGCAGCGTTATTTACTTAAAGCACCGTGTTTACCTCCACCGTTGATTTGAAAGACAGATACATAACGCTGTAACAGGATTACAAAGAATGGTTATGGACTCCAGAGACTGCTTTGTTTAAAGGTCAACCCTTTCAGTCAGATATTATAGAAACAAACTGAGAAACATGTAAATTTTGCTTTTATAATAACCCCAGAACTGCTGACCTTAATATTGTAAATGTTAGGGGGTCAAGCCACTGCTGCTGCATAATAGGTTGATTGCATTAAAAGCCATGAGTATGGTAGTGATAATAAAGACCTTGATTAGTTCCTTTATATAAAAAAGGTCCAGCTAGACAACATAAAATTCCTCCATAGTAATTTGAATTTAACATTTGACCCTTCAGACATTTAACATTATCAGTCTGGTTATATTCTTCAGGGACATTTTAGGAGAATCGTGTGAAACCAGAAATGGAAGAAAATCAGCGTAACAATACTCCTCAAGGTAAATCTGGGCCCTGTTCTTATTCTCATGGCAGCGCCGCTGCAAACCAGCTTCAACTGCACCATCTGATACACAAAGCAGCCCAATCCAAGGGAGAGCAAGGTTTACTGACAACAAAGGAGTACTGTTACCTGAGAGATGGAGCAACAGAGGGATTGATGGAGGAGATGCTGAAGGCACTCTGCCATGTATTTGACTTATTGATTATGTGTGAAATCTCATCCAGCCAGTGTGGCTGGAATAGGCGTAGTGTTGGTTATTTATAGCAATCTCTCTCCTCCATGCAGCGGTTGGGAATTTTTGATCAATGCCGTGTCCACGGGGCTCTCTCCTGTCAGCACCTCATCCGCTCGGCTCGCTCCGACACAATGCAGCGCCGTAAAGGAGAGCTATTGCGTATAAGAAATTCATGAAGAAGAAAACCTTGAAGCAAAACCTGTCTGCTTTCCCAGCCCCCGGTATCGTTTAGATTTAGGTCAACAAGCACCGAGCGCAATGCTGCAGTGGCTAACTGGCTAACGCACAGTGTCGCCTGAATGTCACAGGTCTGAATGCAGCTCATGACATTTGTTGAATGTCACTCTGCAGTGCATTCACTGTTTTTCAGCCGCTGTGTTGCCATGTTCGCCAATAAAAACACAAATGCCATTAGCATCCCAATATGCAGCTGATAGAGAACCTTCTATTCACTCTGCAATCTTTCGAGTTAAAAAGTCCAAACTTTGACGAAGCTTATTTTAATTAACTCCTGGAGGACACAAAATAATTTTCATAACAGGCAATACGATGGATTTATCTCTTACTGCAGAAGCAAAATCTCTCTATAAAAAAAAATGCACTCAGAGGTTGGAAACGGCCAACCTCAGAGTGCATTTATACAGCGGGGGAGATAAAATTATTGACACATCCGCTGTTAATACTTTGCACACACTCATGTTTAGCCTTCTCCTATAACATCTCACAAGGTTGGAGCACACAGAGAGGGATCTCGTCTCTTTACTCTCGTCTAACCTGCTGTAACCAGAGGTTTTCTACAAGATTTAATTCTGGGGACCGAAGTGGCCGTGGAACAAGGTAGATCTGTGCTGATTTTGCTCCATGTTTTGGGTCATTATCCTACTGGAAGACCCGATGATTAGCTATTTCAGTTTTTGTATTGTATCGTCCTGATTATTTAGTCTATTAAATACTGTGCAGTTTAAACTATAGTTAATAGCTGTTTTGATTATATACAAGTCTAACTAGACTAACAAGAGCTGAACGTCAGCTTCAGTCTTTGTTTTTGGAACCATGTCTAACTGTGTCATCCCTATAAAAATGACTATTATTATCATGACTGATTGATCACATGCTAGTCTGATGGGTAAAACGCGTCATTCACATTTCTGACTGTTCATTCGTTCCTGATCGCATTTTTACATAGGGATAACATGTAAATCGCTCGCTTGAATCGGCTTGTTCCCTGCGGCATAATGACAAAGAAAAAGGCCCACAGCATCACGGCTCCTCCTCCGAACCTAACAATAGAGCAGTGGTGGCTTGTCAATACGGGGCACTCGGGCGCTGCCCCAATCGAAATTGCAGGAATAAATGTAGACACAGTAAACATAAAGAATAAAAAGCAATTATCACTTCTGTTCTCTCATAACATGTTTCTGACTCTTAATTTTTTAGCATGTCTGTCCCATTTACATCTTATTTGGGGGTTTTGTTTGTTTTGTATAGGCTTCTTAATTTCAATGTTTCAATGATGCCAGACAAATGAGTGTTCTTGTGTCTTTGTAACCTTTTGGCTTCCATGTGACTTCATGCTGGTCTCGAATTGGCTACTTAAAGATCCTCTTCAAAACACAGCTCTTTGGGCCCCGTGGCTAGTAAGTGCTTTTTGTCTCATTCTTCCTCCAATCAGATTAATTCATGATACGTGATATGATATGTTCCTAAAAGAGCACTTCGCTCTCAGACTGCAGGTCTGCTGGTGGTTCCTAGAGTCTCTAAAAGTAGAATGGGAGGCAGATCCTTTAGCTATCAGGCTCCTCTCCTGTGGAACCAACTCCCAGTTTTGGTCCGTGAGGCAGACACCCTGTCTACTTTTAAGACTAATGTTAAAACTTTCCTTTTTGACAAAGCTTATAGTTTGAGTCACTAATGTTACCCTGAGCTATCTCTGTAGTTATGCTGCTATAGGCTTAGGCTGCTGGAGGACATCAGGGCCTATTTTCATCACTGCTGAGTTCTCCTGCTTTCCAATTTGCATTGCTTGTTGTTATTTCAACTTTTAACTTTGTGTTCTCTCTCTTTTTTCTTCATAGTAAATACACCTGGTCTGGTGTTCTGTTAGCTGTGACATCATCCAGGGAAGACAGATCACCCGCTATTATCATATTACATAGAAAGGATTACTGGGTCAACGTGTGCTTCTGTGCTTTCTGTGTCTCTGCTCTGTCTTCTCTAAGCCCCAGTCGGATGAGGCAGATGGCTGTTCACACTGAGCCTGCTTCTGGTTCTGCTGGAGGTTTTCCTCCCTGTTAAAGGGGAGTTTTCCTCTCCACTGTCGCTTCATGCATGCTCAGTATGAGGGATTGCTGTAAAGCCATCAACAATGCAGACGACTGTCCACTGTGGCTCTACGCTCTTTCAGGAGGAGTGAATGCTGCTTGTCAAGACTTGATGCAACCTGCTGGGTTTCCTTAGAGAGGAAATTATTTTGACCAATCTGTATAATCTGATTGAATTTGACTTTGGAAAGTGCCTTGCAGTGTTTTATGAATTGGCACTATATAAATAAAATCCAATTGAATGGAATTTGTGTCAAACCCCTGACAGCTCAGCTGTCTCTCAAGCAAAGAAATGCAACCAGAAAAGTCAGACGACGACAACACTGGCGAGAATGGCACAGATAGACTAGCAACCACTGGCAACATTGCTCTCTTGTCTTTGCATTTTGAAGAGTGAATTACTGGAATAAGCCTTTCTGTCACCAATGAAATTCATTCATGAGCCCCTCTCACAAAACACTTCAGGGTGGGATTCAGCTAGCTCTTTGCCATCTCCGTGTGTTTTGTGAGAGGATCGATAAGTTGAGGGGAGTCGAAGTAAGCCTGCCTCCGTTTCCCTCCTGACTCGCCAAAGAAGGCAGTCACAAGCCTGCATCAGGTGACTTTTATCAGGACTGGCTGGGCTTGTGGGTCGAGGGCGTGATGTGGTGAAGATGTTTGGAAGCAGCCGGTGGCAGGATGTAAAAGCCCAACCATGTCCCAGAAATCATATCCGAAAAGAAACCTAAGAAATGGAGATATACAATTTATGTATAAAGAGTTTGCTTGACCAACAGCAGCATTGCTACACTGAGTTCATTTGCCATTACAGTTTTGAAAACAGACTTATGCTGCAGATTTTATGCATAACGCCGACATTGTTGTTGCGTAACATCTCCTGTCGTCCCGGGCTACTGGCCAGTTTAAAAAAAAATAAAAATAAAAATAAAAACATGATCTTTGCAAGATATGGCCAACTTCACGTGTGATTTATTAATGACCAGATAGAGCTCAGGGGCTCAGGGCTCGTTTTCGATGGTTTTATGGCAGAAATGTTTGTGAAAGAGGATATGGATTAGTACTTCAAACTTCCTAGAAGCTCTGATCAACGTAAGAACAGAAAGCATAAATCAAGGAGTGCTTCAAAAAGGACCAAAATAGATTTTTTTTTCAGTTAAATTATGCTTCTGCAATAAGAAATGTGTTCATTTTCAAGCTTCCTTTTGTCTACCTTTACCAGCGGCATCAATGAATGTTGAGGGCACTTTTCTGTCTGCCTTTAGCAACCCTTCAGATTTTATTTTTTTTTAAACTTCAGGTCAACCACATCTTTTTTTTATGCCCTGCGTATCAGCAGAACACAAAGTTCTGTCAAGAGGCCGCGCTCTTTCTTTCAGACCCTTTTGTGAATGTGGAACGTGTTTTGGTTTGTAAAAAAAATAAATAAATAAAAAAATTGGAACGCATTTTAAAAAGCCTGGACTCGGGGCTCTGCGGCAAAGCAAAATGAATTTGTTTGCAACCAGTGAGGAGGAGGATGAGCACATTTCAGTCTTGCTGCAGCATGAGGAGAGCTCCAATTATCTATAATAAGTGAAAATTCCCCGGTGAGAACAACATCCCACCATGCCTGGCTGTGCAGCGATCAGAGCAAATGTACTGAATCTGACTTATGAGGCAGCTCCACTTGTCAAGTCGTCTTGTAGCCGTTTGAAGGCTCAACAGGAGACTGTTTATTCGCATTCAGCTGATGCTGCCGAGAGCTGCTAAATTAACGTTGTGACAGGAGTACACACTCCTGCTCTTTGCTGAATCAGAAGCATTTATCAACCTCTTCTGTCTCTTTATTTCCCATGAAACGTTTCACAGCTAAAAAAAAAAACAAAAAACAAAAGTTTGCCTCCATTTCCTAAAAAGCAATCCGGTAACTTTTGCAGTTTTTTAACTCAGAGTCAACAACTTTCTGCCTATAAACAGTTTTGGATAAACAGCTGAAAGGTTTCAAAACGCTTTACTTAAACTTTCAACTTAGAAAAAAACTAAAATGTTCAGGAAAAGGGACTGGATTCAAAATGAATGAAAAGGTTATTACACTCTCCAGCACTGCTGGTTTAATCTGCATATCTGCCACGTTGTGGATAAACTTAAAAACAATTGTAGCACTTGAGCTTTGAGGTGAAATATGGTGTCTTACCAAGGCCTAGGAGGTCTACAGCCGGCTCTGGGCTTTTCTTGGGGCTGGCTCTGCACTCTGACTGCTGAGGAAGGCAAAAACACAACAAAGACACAAATCAGTGCTATTTAGCTTTACAAACACACTTTGCTGGGAAATTATTCATAAATCTGGTGCTATTCCAACCATGTAGACTGCAGCGTTTCCCCTGCTGTTATACTATAGTGATGCCACACCCACGCCTCAAAGTCAAGTTAATTTTATTTTGTTTCCAGCGGCAAAAGTTGTTTAACGTTAGCTTTCCCATAAAACAGGACTATACTTTGTCCTTTTATTAAACTATGGCAACATATTTAAACATTTAATAGCAAAGGAAGACCAAATAACCATAAATTATTTATAGTAAAAAATGAACCTTTTAGATGTCTAGAATGCCATTCTGCCTAAGACTAGCAATCCTTCCCCTGCCTCCTGCAGAAGTTAAGGAAACAGGTTTGGAGCACCTGACTTAAAATTGATTGCAGTTACAAATTTCCATGAAGTCTCTTGCATAAAGAGGTTTAATCCAGATTAAATTTACATAAAAAGCATGAGGTGAAATACACAGTACTATCTACCAAGGTAAAATAGCAGGTCCTGGGAAATAAAGTTTTTTACGTTTTTGACTTAAATCACTTTGAATATCAAGAGGGGGAACTTTTTCTTTTTCTTTTACAAAAACATCAATTAAAACATAGGTTTCAGCTCCTTCAGCTTTTTAAATAAATATCACTTCTATCGTCTTATAAAAATAGGATGCCATTTTCTATCATCTTTGTTCATTTTTATAAACACATAACACACTGAAAACTAGTGGGGAGCCAAAGTGAAAGGGTAACTGAAAGACAAACTGCAAAAGAGAGTTAAGAAAACAGAAAAAGAAAAAGAACTGAAGAGAAACAGCAGTTACGGAAAAAAAGAAAATGGGGAGGTTAACACATGGTCCATAAGGGATCTACAACACTGGTAACAAACCCAATTTCCCTCCAAGCAAAGAGATCGATGGACCACATTAGCTTTAATGTCGTTTCCATCCAAGGCAATGAAAACAATTACCGTGTCCATGCCTAATCAAGAATGCAGGGGTTGTAAATTTGATGTGTTGGAGCTGCAGCACAGCTTAAACAACAGCAAGAACTGCAGCAGAAAGGTCATTTGCTTTCAGCAGCAATCTTTGGTTGTGTGCTGCGTCACAGAAATGGATAAAGTGCCTTTAGAGATGGAAAATATACAGGAAAAAGCAGGTGCTGAACTAAGTGTAGCTGAAAGAGTTACACAGGTGAAGATGTAAAAAATAGTTTCTATTAATCAGGAAGTTTCACAGTAACTTTGTATTATAATCTATAGCCTACGGACCGTGAATAGGAAATGTTAAGTTGTCCTTTTAGACTTTCAGATATTTCCTTGTTGAAACTGAATCCTTGGCATTGACCGATCAGAAATGTTGGGACTGATTGTGAGTCGACTGAAAGAGCTAAATGTTCAGGGTCCACTTTGGCATCATCGCTGGAGATCCCAGTAAGCAAAGCCGATGGAGGTTGGTAATACTGATAGAAAAACATAGGCTCTTGTACGGCTGTTGATTTGATTTAAGGTTTACATAAATTGCCATCAGAAAGTCTTTCAGTGCGACATCCCACACAGCCGCTGTGAAAGGGAGAAAATTCATTTGAGAAAATCCTGAATTACATTTTAGTTGAAAAGCTCGAATGCTCTTGATCGGAAAATGAAGTAGACAGATGTGTTGCACCATTTAAAGTTTTGGGGGGGGGGGGGACTAAATGTGGCTTTCACAACATTTAAGGGAGAAAGTAGTATCAAGATGTTCCTAAGTGAATCCACTTCAATGACTTTCTATAAAAGCTGGAGTTCTGGCAGGTTGCCGGATTGAAGCACACAACGCCATGCCAAAATGGAAAGATATCAGCAATAACAAAAATACCAATTACTGTTGCAGAACAATCTGGGAAGGGTTATAATAATTATACGTTTATGATAAAAATCATACAAGACACTGCACAAAGCACACATCCATCTCAGACTCTACAGGCTGCAGTTAGCATTTTGAAGTTTATACAGGAAAAAAATAGCGAAAGACTGAACAGGGGTTTCTAACAGAAAGCTTATTCTCTTTAAAAACAAAATGGCAACACGATTTAGGTTCATAAAGTTGCATGTGGATAAAGTGCTGGACTTCTGGAACAACTGGATGGATACACAAGATCTTAGGAGAAAACCAGAGGTGGAGGAAAGGAGATGATTTACGATTGTTTTTGCTGCTGCAGAACCTCGGCATGTTAACTGCAAAAAAGGGCACTAAAGGTAAGTAACATTTTCTTGAAATGAGTGTATTTGTCCTTGATTTGAGCAAGTAAATAAGATTATCTGCCAATGGAAAGAGTAATTTGACCCCTACGGTAAGATAATTACGTATACTCCACTTGAAATAAGATGGAGATGAGTTGTTCCTATTTTAAGTGCAAAAATCACTGGCAGATCATTTAAATTTGCCAGCTCAAGTCAACGACAAATGCACACATTTCAAGAAAATTTTACTTTTAGTTCCCTTTTTGCAGTGAGTTCGTCAACCACAAAGTCTGTTTACCGAAGTACCCTAGAGTGGAAACAGCAAAAAGACAATGATCCTAAAAAGAGGAGCCAACTTATCGAGATGCTTCTGGACGCCTCACTGTGGAGGTTTTGTGGACACTTCCTGGTTACAAGATGCACCGATGCAGAACCAGAACTTCCTGGATGGAAGAAAGGGCTGGAAAACTTTAAAGATCCTTTATGGGGAAGTGGAGCACTGAGCGTTTAGATGACCTCCATTGTTGAATGAACAGATGACAGATGGACGAGTGATTTAACCTACTGTGGACTTACGTGATGGACTCAATTACTAAACACTTTTTATGCATTTTGGCTCAGTTTTTCATAAAAAAAATATATTGCACAAATCAGGCTTTGCTTAATTCCAATGCTTAAGCAGCACAGTAATATTTTTCTTTAAATGCAAAACCCGCAAACCAAAAAGAGTTGTTTATGTTTTACCAGTACTGGTTATTTATTACCGTCTTAAATTCTTTGCTATATTAATCTCATACTCACAGCAGCCCTTCTGGCACCACAAGTCTCTAAATCCCCACTCTGCCCAATTCTGATACTTGGTTTGAACTTGCTTAAGTCATCTTCATCACGTCTAGATGTCTAAATGCACCGAGTTGCTGAGTGGCTGATTTGCCCCTTATGTTAAAAAGCAAAGTCACTATTAAAGTGGCGGATGAGCATAGTTTCTAGGGCTGGGCAATATGGCTTAAAAATCTCCAGTTTTTTCATTTGATGCCCAGACCACCTAAGCTGGGTCCTTTCGCAGCAGAAGCTCCACACAAAACGGATGACTCAGGTCGCTGTATCTCTAATGCTAAGCGTGGCCAGTCTGTGGAGGAAGCTTGTTTGCAAGCATGCAGGATTTTGTTCTCTTAATCTTGTGATCGTAGGAAAAGGTTGAAACACAGGAAAATAAACGGGAAAACCAATTTTAGCAGCATCTGCTACAGTGTTATTTCTTCACCGTGCTGATCAGCTGTGAGAAATGTATAAAGGCTAAATCTCAGACCTCTGTGATAGATGTCAGCCTGTTTTGTTCACCTGATAAATTTTGCATGCAAAAGATAAATGCCAAATTCACAACCTGCTGTTTTTTTTGTTGTTTTTTTTATCTCGCCCTGCTCATTTCATAGGAGCATCCTTTTTTGTCTTTACGCAGCCCGGACGAGACGGCTGTCATGTGGGATCCTGGGCTTGGGTTTTTGGACCCAATGCATATTCATATCTAGCATCATCTTTATTATTTCTTGGTGACAATGGTTTCTCGTTAAAAATGTCAAACTACACAATTTACCAATCCAAATCAGTGATTTTACCAAACATGTTATAAAAATGAGACCCTTCTATTACTTGTCTTGTTTGTGTTGGACTTCCCAGCAAATGCCGCGAACTGTGATCAACTCGGATAGTTAATGATAAGGCCTAGCAAATGCTCCATAACTAAAATAAGAGCAAGAAAATCCAAGTTGTCCTTAAGAGTTATTACATGCATTCATGCTAAAAGTTATTACCCTCAATGATTGTATATACGGACATGTAAAAATAAATACACCCATATGATCCCGTAGCTTATAGTAAAGACCCATTTAGCAGTAATAACTCTCGCTTGTCATTTTTTGTCAGACTTTATCACTCTTTCCCATTAATGAGGAGATATTTTGGTCCTCTCATCTTTCCAGAGTTTCCTCAGGTCATTGGGTTTTTCAGACTTTGTTTCAGTGCAGCTCTGTTAAGTTCTCTATCTGTTTAACTTATGACAATTTCTGATCTACAGAATAGTTTCGTGGTCAACTAAATGACTACGAGGTACCTAGCTCCATTGACTGCAAAACAAGCCAAAATTGTCATCTAGTGTGTTTTGTAATTGGTTTGAGGCAATTATGTTTATACATAATTTGATTTTCTAGCAACATGGTGTTATGCATTATGGCCAAACATCTCTACTAGGGGCGACTGTGGCTTGGTGGGTTGAGTAGTCGTCTGGCAATCTCAGGGTTGTGGGTTCGATTCCAGCTTCCCCCTGCCACATGTCGATGTGCCCCTGGGCAAGGCACTTAACCCCAAGTTGCCTACCGAGCTGCGTCTCGGTGTATAAATGTGTGTGCGTTAGTGAGAGCGACTGGGTGAATGTGGCTATAGTGTACAGCGCTTTGGGTGGTCAACATGACTGGTAAAGCGCTATATAAGTTCAGTCCATT
The DNA here is from genome assembly GCF_011125445.2 of Fundulus heteroclitus. NCBI lineage: Eukaryota > Metazoa > Chordata > Actinopteri > Cyprinodontiformes > Fundulidae > Fundulus > Fundulus heteroclitus. The sequence goes on along the minus strand of NC_046382.1, from coordinate 12,197,284 downwards.
TACCATTTACTATGTTCAACGCTTACAAATCTAAGTTATGTGGTTACATTCCCCATTTCCTTCAAAACAAGCCATATTTATTGGATATTTCTACTGTTCTGTCATAAACTAAAGACTGTAGAGTCTGGGACGGAGCCCTAAGGTTTTTGCGTTTTATCAGAATCTGACCTGGATTTTGCTGCGACATTCATTCGTTGGAGGATTGGTAGTGCCTAAACGTTTCCCACCTGTCAATAATGTAAAACAATGAACTTTCATTTGTTTGGAAACGGCCTTCAGGTACTAAATGTTCACTTCTATACAGAAAGCCCGTAATTTATTTATTTATTTATTTTTACTTTCTTTTCCAAGGTATCACATTATACATGTCAGTTTAAATAATAATACATATGATTTAGCAATGGTATCAAGGTGTTACTCTATTGTATCTGTTACACTATGTCTGTTGGTTGTGCTGTTCTTTTTACATCTCTCTTTCCAGGTGATGAAGCAGACGGAAGACGTTTTATCATTCTTTCCCTTTTATCTCTTCTTTCTTTCACCTCTTATCTTTCTTTTTTTTCCTCTTCTTGTTCTTCCTTTAAAAAATAAAATAAAAAAGGAAATGGCCTTCTAACACTTCCCATATTGATTGCCAGCAACGGTTGCTTCTCTACGGACATTGCTGATGTCTATCCACCTTAGTATTGGGTTAGCATAAACCTCCGTGCTCCAAAGGTCTGAACAGACAAAACCTTGGGCGATCACACCGCCGATGATCAGTTAATCAAATACATTTGATTAGCTTGCTTAGAAGGATCTATCTGAGTCTTTCCCTATTCAATCCTATTATCAGAGCACATTTGGGCTCGTTTTCTCTATATCTGTTAGCAAGCATAGGAGGAGCAAAGAGGAAAATCAGTGGGGAAAAAAGAGTGAAGAGCAAAACAAAAAACCCATTGAGGAGAAGATAAAAGTGTATCGACGTAGATGGGCAGAAGATAAACAGTGGAGCAACCAGGGAAGAAAAACACGGAGGAGAGAAAACACGACAGGAGGGGAGAACAACAGGCAGGGTGAAGACGGCTGACCGAAAGACTGATGATGAAGAACGACAGGAATGACAGTAGGACCGAAAACAGGAGATGGAAGGCAGGAGGGCGTGAATGGAGAGAGGATAAGTGTGCTGAAAATTCATTATCAACACAGACTGAAGGAGACCGGCATCTTCATACACCACAGTCAGTGGCTCTAAAGTGTGCTGCATTGTTGCCTTTCTCCATCACTCAACAAGATCTGTCACTCAGTTGGTGACACACACTAACACACACACACACCAAGTTTGCACAATCTAAAAGGTTTTGTCAAACAGGACGGATCTTACACCGCAACACGTAAAAGCAAGTCAATCTTCTTTTTACATTTATCTGACAGTCATTGAGACGTCAGTAGACTGCCAACACACCAACATATGCTGGTAAAGAGGATACACATGCATATGACGCCTACGTTTGACACAGCGGATCATAACATACTGATTGATGGACTGAAAAAAACATAGATGGGACAGTCTGATAGCTGCATGATTGCTTTAAGGCAAGGCAAGTTTATTTAAATAGCACTTTTCAGGAACAGGACGATTCAAAGTGCTGTTCATGAACAGAAAAACATTACAGAGGAATATATTACATAGGACAATAAAACATTACATTAACAAAGGAATAAGCTACGTAAATCCCTGAACAGACTTTAGTAACAAGCTTCATCACTAACATTCGAAGCTTAATTGTTTCTATTCATACATTAAACATACAGAAAGCATACAATCACAGTTCTGAATTGTTTCTATCCATAATAAGAAATAACCTAGGAAATTCATTGGGGTTTTCTGATCTAAAGTAATTTTGTCCAACTTTTATAATGCTACAACTAGAATAACTTCTTTGTTTCATTGAAATTAATAAGCTAAGTAAAACCTTGACTAGATTTCTTTAGTTTCACTGGAACAAGCTTTATCACTATTAGTTCCTAGTCATAAGAAATAAATAAAGTAAATCCTTGGGGGTTTATGATCTAACAAAGCTACAGTTTACTAGACTTCTTTTGTTTCATTGTTACAAAAATAAATAGGAAAATCCTTAATGCTACAACTTAAAGTCTCTGATATGACCTTTTTGACACTACAGCTAAATCAGAAAGCAGCAGAGTAAAGGAAAAGCGCAGCGATGATGGTGTTTGCTCATGTGTGATTTATTGTAATCATGTGTGTGTTAATGTAGGTTTGTGAACTATGGCAGAAAGCCCTTGCAGCCACAGTCTTTAGCTATGTTTATATGGACAAAAGTAATCAGAATAAAAGGGCCGATGGGAATAAAAAATGTGTCATGTAAACAAGCTAATCATAATATGATGATCGGATTAAGTTCAATCTGAATGAAATTGTATTCCAAATGAGAGGGGTGGTTTAAGTCGATTGATAGTCCAATCAACATGCATATAAACACTTGTCAGGCTCAAGTCATTCCAAATGTGGCAAACTGATCCCGAGTGCGCATGTACGCTCGACGTAAATGTGACATATTTCCGCGTTGGTGAGTGGCTGAAATATATCGGGAAGCAAAACTGTCAGGGCTCCTTTCTGTTCAAAAAAATAAAAGGTCAAAATAGTTGCTTACTCATTAATGTTTCAACCATATACTCACATAATACTGTGATCAGATTAATTGATTGTGTGCCCATATAAACAGTACAATCTGATTATTTAATCCGAATACATTTTAATCCGATGGTGAAATTTTGTGCATGTAAACATAGCTAATGATAGCGATGGAACGTTATCAGGCAGTTCAGTAGCGCTCTGTTTCAGGTCACAGATGTCACACAGCGTCTTGTTTACTTAACATTGTCAGCCTTTCAAGGTTAAAACAGAGCATTCAGTTCACATAAGTATTTGTTTTGGGGCAGGGAGACTCTTTTTTTTCTGTCTGCCTTAAAGTTTCACTGGTGTTTCTCAAATGGTGAATCTGAACAGCCAAACTTGGGACAAAGCCGAGCTTCTAACTTCTCCAAGACTTATTCCATCCTGCCAGCAAGTTCAGGAACTGCAGCTGGTCTGCAGTTCTGCTCACGCAGCATTTCAGTCTGGGTGTTGATGGCACGACATATCCCTCATATAGTTTTGGAAGCCTTGGCATGGGCTGAAACAAGCTGCCGACGTTTTCTGAATTTCTCGATACTCCAGGTAACCACCAGCAAATCTTGTCATCATAAATCCAATTTTTTGCTCTGTATGCCCCCTTGCTCCAAGTATGGAATATTACAAATTTTATTACCATATATGCTGACAACACACACTGTTAGACATCCTCACTCCTCTTAAGTCACTGAGTCCTTAATATTTAAATATGAATAGGTCAAAATTTTCTCTAACTTATCGTAGAAAAGAGGGAGACAATATTCTTTGTCCTAGACAAGTTACAGATCAGTACGCAACTAAACTCCATCCATCTCCAGCGGTCTTTGGCCGACAACTGGAGTACCCCCTGGGCCGGTTGCCAGTCTATCACAGGGCAAGACAGAAACACACTAGACAGAACGTGCACATAAACAGCCATACCTAAGGGACACCAATTAACCTGGTGGTCATGTTTTAGGACTGTGGTTGGAAGCCAGAGCACCCAGAGAGAATCCTCGCATGTACAGAGAGAACATGTATATCTATTCAGAAATTTTAACAACCAGCTAAAGTTTATTACTTCTAATACTTCTTTTTTTTTTAAAACATACCTAAACTGAAAGGGTTTCCTAGAAAGAAAGAAAAAAACAGGACACGGGAAGAAAAATCAACCAGAAACTGCAGGTTATCAGAAATGCTGCTGCAAGAGTCCTGAGGTGTGCAGAAATTGTTGGCTTCTTTAAAGCAGAAGTAAAAAAATAAATTTACTGCAGAGTTCAGGTCAAAGATTTTTTTATCGGTTTACTTTTTACACATCATAGCTATTTGTTAAAAAGGGGGACTATTTCCTTATCTTATAAAGATTTGATAGTGTATGTTTTTATATATTTCTTGTTTATAATGTAATTTTCTTTACCTTGGTTCCATTATTTTTCTTGAATCCCTTCACGTCAAAACATAGGTCTACAAATAAATCAGCCTTTCTTTTAAAAGGCAACAAACATATTCCAGTAATGCTCGCCAATGCAAACTAGCACCTAAACACACGCAGAGACTTAAAAGGCAAGCATCCACCGGGACACAAACACCTCGAACACACACACTCGGGTGATTGCGGAAGGTCACGCTGTGGTCTGACGGCTGAAGCGTGACGGCGGTGTTCAGGGAAAGAGTACCTAATCAAATAAAACACAGCCAACAAACACAAAGACTCACGCACGCTCCAATTTAACCAGGTGTTTTTAAAGGTGAATCTTATTTGTCACCAAGCAGGGGAGCATTCTGAGTGTTTCCAATCTTGTTTAGGCTGCGGCTCTGTGACTGACAGCCAGCCTCAAGTTCAGGATTAGCTGGTTAGATTTAACGCCCACCTGGGTCGGGGCTGAAAATCCAAAAAAAAAAAAAAGAATATTTTCAGATGCGGGGAGCACACACACAGCTGGGTTTGATGCTCCAGGCTTTCAGTCAAACCCCAATCCCTCGAGTTTTTAACTGAAAGGAATCAAAGCTGTGTGAGCATTTGTGCATCTGTGACGTGTTCCGGACTACGCTGCGATCACAAACTCCCAGTCTAAGCTGATTTGAACCGTGAAGGAGCCGGATTGATGCTCACATTGTTGCCACAAAGCTCAAAATAACAATTTTTTTTTTGGGATAAAGTAATTGGATTTATGGTTCTTTGTAAAACGCTTTACCGGTTTCACTGTGTGAGTGACTTGAACAGCAATCGCAAACACAACTCTCGTGTGTCTTCTCAGAAAGAGGAGAGTAGGCAGAGAACAGGAACAAAGCCCTTCGGATATCAGTCTAGAACAATTAACCATCTGAAGCCAAAGACATAGAGGTGCAAGTGCATTTTCTCAGGTAATTGCCTGCTGTTAAGCTTTTTTTTTTTTTACACCGTTCTCTGCAGTCTGTAGGATTTTTGTTTTCTTGACAACTCAATGTCTTGCACACTGCTGGCTGGAAACTACTTTAAAAGCAAACTTAGTCGATAAATTCCATAATTTTTATCAGCTTAATGTGAGAAGAAATGCAAAGACAGCAGATGACGCGTTCAATTTATTTGATTAAAAAAACGTTTCATCCAAGTACTGAAAATACGGAACATCAAAGTAATGTAAAGAAAGGTTTGGATCGATTAGAAATTATTAAGTGGATTGTAATTGAATAGGTTTTTCCACCCGACTGCTTCTCAGGTGTAAGAGAATGAGCAAGGAAGAAAAACTGCAGTATTAGGGACTTCAAACATGGCATTACAGTAAATGCGGATGTGCCCCTGAGCAAGGCACTTAACTCCAGGTTGTCCACCGATCTCAGTTTCGATGTTCGAATGAGTTGCTCTTTCGTGAGTGTGACTGGGTGAATGTGGCTCTATTGTAAAGCATTTAAAAGTTGCGGGACACTGGTCCCGTGGACTGGAGTTTGAGACCACCGGTGCAGAGAGCCAGCCTGCAGCATGGAGGGCAGTACTATAGTGCTTACCTAGGAAATGTGTGGAAACTTAAATCTGTAAGATCATATTCAGATTTGCACACACACTTTATTCATGTTTGACTTCCAATTTTAATGTGAATGGCCAGGTGTGACACCTTAGACCCATGGGCCACACCCGACCCTTGGGTCTGGCCGATAGACTACACCAGGGGTGTGAAACTCATTTTGGTTTAGGGGCCGCATACAGCTTAATCTGATCTCAAGAGGGCCACACGAGTGAACTCATTGCAAGATTAAATACAACTAATAAAAGTGTTCTTTTTGTTGATTTTTATAGTAAATGAATTTCACTTTTACACAATACATTATGAATAACCTCATCGTTTTTAAGAAATGTATGTGCAATTTCAACAATACTTTTTTTACTTGTGCATTATGCATAAGAACTGATCACAGTGATTATACTGTACAATGTTGAAAAACATTTATTCACATTTGCTGGAACTTAAAAACACTGTCCTGCATGACAAAATACATCAAACGGATAAAAATTAAGAAATGATTTAAAATCAATTTTCCACATCTGAAGCTCAGTGCTACCATCTACTGATTAAAACACAGCGCCCCTCGTGGTCAATATAGGAACTGCAGATTTTCAATTAAACAAAGTACATATTTTTTTCAATAATTGTTTTATCATTCTCTTCCTTTTATCTCCTCTTTCTTTCACCTTTTCTTTTTTTCTTCTTGTTCTTCCTTTCCTCTCCTACTTTCCCATTGTAGTGTCCATATCATTTGAGATATTCCCCGCATGAATCATAATAAAACTATTCACATTCATAAATCAAGCAGAGCACTATGGCAAAAGCTGTACTGCTCCACTTGTGAAAGTCAAATCTGATGAGCTCTTTTTGGCATTAAGACAACAATTCTTATTGATTATGCATTTAGCCACCGGGCAGGACTAAATTGTTCAGCAGGCCGGAACCGGCCCGCGGGCCGTATGTTTGACACCCCTGGACTACACAGACAATTCAAATGCCTTATGCAGAAAAGACTGAACTGCTTGGCCTCAATTACAATACATTTGATTGAGGAACTCAAAGTGAGGCTTTCATGCCTATGAACACTTCAGTCGTCAAGCATGGTGGTGGTGGTGGTGGCATGCTGCTGTGTGGGTTGGTGCTTGTGCATAGCCCACGCTGAGTATAACAACAAAAGAGGAGGTTTGGAAACAAATATAGAGAGGCAATGCTGAGGTGGACTGGACAAAAGGTGTTGAATATGGAGCCGCCTCGGAGGAATGCAGAGAGGCAGGGAACGTGCAGCATTTCCTGCTCTGACCACTAGGCCACCTATCCCCTCGTAATATCATTGATCAAAAGCAGAAAAATACCAAATAATATTGAAAGCATTAAACATTAACAAATCATGAGCAGCCTTTTCACTTTTTCAAAGCAGTTTTTCAACGCAAACTAAATCGACTTGTGGACGGTAACCATGCTGTCTAGAAGTCTATCACTGTGTATTGCTGTGAACAGAGCAGCGCTTTCGACAAAACACACCTCTCTAGAACACGGTCGAATGGATGTGCAGCCGCTAATTGAGGGGGAAGGGCAACTTTCTCCTCCTTGGATTTTTTTTAGCAATTGAAATCTTGAAAAGGAAAAAAAACCAAAACGGAGGCATCAGGACACAACACGGTAACTTAGCTGTGATAGCTACAGAGTCAGCAGCTGATGAGGCGGCTGCTGTTGTTTGTGATCAGGTTCTCACTAGGTGTGTCCCCGGTCAGTAAAAGATGCCCACTGATGTCCGCCCATTGCCTCCAATCAATAGCTGCTGTCTCTAAACATCCCTCATCTGTGTTTTCCCACGAAGATTCAGCCACAACTAGGTGTCCTTCCTTAGTGCCTGAGGCAAATGAAGGAGAGCGCTGTTTGGAGAAGTGGAAGTGCTAATCAGAACCATTAAAAATTACAATGTCCAAAAAAAAAGAAAACCTGTGCCGAGCCTCGGCAAAGGTAATGTGCTCATCTAGTGCTCACAGTTGCTGGTGCGTTTGTGCATATCGGAGTTCGATTTGGGGCAGGGGTCAATGTGTGCTTTTATCATCGCCTCCATCTTGGGTGAATGTGTGTTTTCCTGGGAACTACTGGAGACCCGACTCATCCTCCACTGCCAGAGCAAATCCACCGCACGCATCAGCTTCCTTTCGGCTGCACTATTGATCCCTTGACTGCACATGTGTGGCGCGTGAACGTGTGAGCGTGGGTGTGCCGCTCTTGTTAGTGGCTCAGCCCTGCTCCTTTGGCTGTCCTTCACACCATCCGCTCAAACTGACTCCAATCGACCGGAGATGTTTCTTCAGCTTCAGCGACTCCTCCTGCTGCTGCCGTATCCGTGTGTGTTCTTAATTCACACCCAACCCCACGACTCCAAGCATACAGACGACACACACTCCCCAACGCTGCAAAAATAAAGCTAAAAATAAGGAAATGTTTCTTGAAATGTAAGCATTTCTCCTTGATTTCCGCAGGTAAATAGGACTATTTGCCAATGAAGTAAGATTTTTGCACTTAAAATAGGAACAATTCATCTCCATCACCTTATTTCAAGTGCAGTATATCTAATTATCTTATTTCAGGGGTAGAAATAGTCGTTCCATTGGCAAGGAATCTTAGTTACCTGCTCAAATCAAGGTCAAATACATTCTTTTCAAGACAATTTTACTTATTTTTAAGTCTCTTTTTGCAGTGAACACACATGGGCACAGGAGCGCACGCTCACTCCCTTCCACATCCATCGGCAACCGCTGCGAGTTGCACTGTTGTCCGCGCAGGAAAGCCGCCGCTTGTTGTTTTTGTTGATTTATTCATGGCTTGGTAGACAGAGACAACATGCGGCAGCAGTCTAACTGGGTGACAATAATTCAGTGCTTGCCACAGACGCATGGAGAGTTAAAACAAGGGAAGCGGAGGGAGACAGCGGTGGGGACAAATGAAGGAGATATGGAGATGAATTGAGGTGAGGAGAGAGTAAAAACAACTGGAGAGATAATAAGAGTCCCTCCTTGAAAATCACCGAGTGTTTTTTTTTTTTGTAGAAGTACAAGGGTGGAATACTCAGCATCTCAGCGCAGACTTCCCATCGCCGTCAAGGTTATTTCACTCCATTAAATAAATCTGAAATCGGGTCTAAAAAAAAGGCTGAAATAAATCTGCCTGACTTCCTGCCTCCGAGGAGGATAAATAAGACATCAAACACAGGTCGGTTTCTCCTAAACACTCTTCAAAATGGGGAAGATAGGAAAACATGTGATTCAAGTAGGATAGATGTGCGTCAATTATAGATCGGATGATATGTCGATATTTTGGGTCGATATTTGCGTTCTTTTCCTGTATCGGCATCAGACGATACGTGCATGTGTTCGCCAATCTATTCGAGCTTTCAGCAGCGATGCCTTAAGATCATATGAAGCGCATACATTGTCGCTGCCTCCCTGGCAGAGAGCGACTGGTAATGTAAGACAGCAACAAGTGTAAGTTTTCAACTTTAAATGTAGTTTTAAGTGTCTAATTTAGCTGTATCTGGCCTTTGAACAGGAGGAAGTGTATGCACATGAAAACAATTACCAATCACTATGCGTACAGCACCTAATTTTAGATTAAATAAGGTCCATTCACTGCGGTGGTGGTCAGTGTTTTTTCTCCTCCTCCTCCCAAACGAACTGAAGAAGCCCTTTTCTCGCTGTGACACGTTCATTAAGTGCTCCCGTAAGAGTCGTGACACGGCTTTCAAACTGCGGTCTGAAGCTTGTTCTTAATATTACCTGGTTTAAATGCATTTGTTAACATTATGTCACTTTTATCACATAAGTGGAGGAAGAAAAAGCAATATTGGCTGTAAGAAAAAAAAAACAAAAAAACAAAGGGCAACACCTACCGGGTATCAGTTTCACTGATAAATGGCGGCAGCATCAGCCTTAAAAAAACCTGTATCGGTTCATCACTAGCGGCAATATTCATGTGTTAGAAGAAAGTACAGTGCTATCAAATTTAGCTGCTATCTGTATGCCTACCAATGTGAGGAAAACATTTTTACCATCACAAACATAAAAGTGGAGTTTGTTCAAGATTACTGGAACCGTGAGGTTGGGTCAGTTAGTGAAATCTGAAATTCAGACCAAAAGGATCAGATTAATGGACTACAGCACCAAAGAGCTGGAGTTTTGTAAAATAACAAGCAGAAAATATAACGCTGATCATCCTTCAGTGGAGTGCTTACAGCGTAATACCACCATTACACAGTGCATGGAATACCCCTATCTATTATCCAAGAGGTCAAATCTATCTATTAAATGAGTAACGATTTAATTGATGCAAAATTAAAACATCGATCCAACAAAAAAAGAAAAAAGGAAAACATTGACCCACACTTTCATCTTTAAGATACACCTTTATTTTGAAATACAAGGCATGAGACGATAGATAGATAGATAGATAGATAGATAGATAGATAGATAGATAGATAGATAGATAGATAGATAGATAGATAGATAGATAGATAGATAGATAGATAGATAGATAGATAGATAGATAGATAGATAGATAGATAGATAGATAGATAGATAGATAGATAGATAGATAGATAGATAGATAGATAGATTCATGCCGTTTCTTATTTAAATACCTGATGCATATAAGAGCTTACAAATACAATGGTCAAATCATTAGATTATTTTACTTTTTGTGAGTTGATATCAAAGTAAATAATTGTGTTAGATGGACAGATAATATTGCATTAAATATAATGAAAATCGTATCGTCATCCAAACAAATTGATATATCATATTGTGATAAAGCAGGTGATTTACACCACTAAATGGGTGTATTTGGTGTACGTTTTGGCCTAAAAGACTGGATTTTCCAGCAACAAACACTCCATGTGTGTCTGGTATGTAACAAAGAATGAATTTGTAGAAAAGTATTGTAGGCTCTATACTTAAAGTATGATGACGGCTCAGTGATGCTGTGGGTTTTTTTCTCTTCCACAGGCCTGGGAACCAACAACTGAACTGTAAATGGGCTGCCATTGTTTTTTTAAGTATTATATTAATATGAAAATAAAGGTATTGCCAGACCAAGACAGAATTAGCTGAACAGTTGCAAAATCAACCTTCTTCCATTGCCAACGAAGTCCCAATACCTAAATCCTACCAACCCCTGTGACGTGAATCAAAAAGAAGAGGGCAGAGGAGAGGACAACTGACCTAGAGACAATCTATAAAGATCATCCAAAGAGCAAAAGTCAAAGATCCAAATCTTTCTATGCGCCAACGTTGTGAAATATTATGAGAACGCTGTCCTATTGGCAAAAGAGGGGTTATACAAAGTATAAACAGCGGGGCTATCAATAACCATGGTGCATATCCACCTCATGTTTTTTCCCCACTGGATAAATGTTTGCAGAACTAAATGCTGGATTTCTCTGCATCTGTCAGAGGGAAATAATACGATCTCACTAAAAGGTCAATTTATTTTAGCGCTCTTTACAAACAGTCTCTGTGCCAGTGTTGTCAATAACTGTGGAGGATGCAGTGTGCATTAATCAGCAGCAAAGTACAACAAATACAACTGCAGCTGATATCTCTATAGAAGTCTTTCTCCATCTCATTCTGCCAATCGGAGGCTGTATCCACATCCTGATTACCATCCGACCACAGATGTTGCTACAGGCCAACATCTGGGCTGGCAGCTCCCAGCAGCTCTTAATGTTCTCTTGAATGTCCTGTGAAGTGGTCGCAACCGTAATAGCAACAAAGTCAATATCAGGTGGGCAGTCAGAAAGCGCTGACTGATGTATGGCTCCGATGTTGCGCTTTCAGCTATAATTACTACAATTTCAAACAAGCAAGGAGGGTTAACAGCTTATTGATCGAGCGCGCCCAATACTTCGCCACTGATGCACCATTTTGTTTATTGCAGGCTGAAAAAAAAAAATTGGCAAATTAGGTTTTAACATTTAGAAAAAGAGAAAATCAGTCCTTTTATCTTATGTTTTCACATATAAAAATCATATTCGAGACGAAACAAATAATAAGCTTCTACATGTTCAAGCCTTATCCTTAAAAACAACATCACCCCGAAAACCAAGCACAGCTGAATATACGCATTCCTTTAGCTTCCCATCCTTTTCACGACTCGAGTGCAAACACATCCTTCAAGATGCCAGCTTCCAATCAGTGCTGCAGTTTAATTATCGCCTACAGGCAATGGATTAGAAGTAAGGAGAAGGACAAAAAAAGGTGAGCTGGGGCAGTCCCAATCTAACTGAATATAAATAGTTCACAGAATCGGAGAGAAAGAAGAAATAGAGCCAATGGATAGTCAAGGACTACTATTCTAAACATCAGTATATGAGTGTATTTTGTTACCGTTGCGTATAGGATTGAATAAAGAGTTTACTTCATATCTGCAGCTATTAGGGCTATTCTTATCTAATGAACAAGACTGAGTTAAAAAATCAGCAGTACTGCTTAGTTTTCACCTATATGTGGCATATTCCTGAGTTCATACGCCTATGTACATGAATAAATGTATTGATATACATTTAACCGTCTACATGTTATCGAGATGCAAATAGAAAGGAGAAAGTTTTTACCTATAAACGATGTTTGAATGAAAGCTGTAGATCAATGCTGAAGAAGCTCATATGGAGCAAAAGCCACAAAGTAAAAATTCTACATGAAATACAACAGGGTGAAAATAAACTAATATTAGTTTCCCTAAAGGGAATCCAGAACAGAAGGCTTCTGCTTCTGACTGTGGCCCAATCCACATTTTATCTCCTTTATGTCTCCTACAGCGCCTCCTGCAGGTAATGTCAATGGAGGCTATTCTAACTGCACAGTAAAGCTCTAGTATGTAGTAGTATGCTCTAGAAAATCTGCCTCCTTTTATTCAGTCGTAGCAGAAGAGTTGTAGATGAAGTTTATGGTCCTTATCCAACCAAAAAATAATAATAATTCACCTTGTAAGCTTTTACTTCTGTTTGAAGTAAAGCTTTGCAGAACTGCAAACACAACATAAGCAGTTCTGTTTGAAGCTTATGTAACATTATGAAATGATAACCTTCTCTGGTTTAATGCTGCATTTTCTGTTTTGGCAAACACCGCTTGCGCAACAACCCTAAAGAAGGGGTAGTTGATCACTTCAGCTTGACGTCATTGCAAATGTGACTCAGGGGAATCTGAAAAAGGGAATTATTGAAATCGTAATGGGGTACAGGTTACAGCAAGTGTGGGTGTTCTGTTGTTGGTGTTTTGTTTTTGTTTTTTTTTTAACCAAAGTGTTAGTTAATAGACCGGCTGATCTATTTTTGTTGTCCAGCTGACAGCCCACTTTGTACCATAAGCACAACATTTTTGTTCTGGTATTGTAGTAAATTGATTCAAATCTTGCTTGGCAGACTGGGACTGTTTTGTACCTGAGAGAATACAAATTACATTAGGGGTTCCTCAAAGATATTAAAACTCTTGATACCCACCCACGCTAGACGATACAGTGTCATTATATCTCTAATTCATGCCTATATTTAAACAAAATTTTACATTTTGGTCACCACAGTTCCTTGTGGTCACTAAGAAAAGCATATCATACGCAGAATGCAGAAATGGTTATTAATGCAGAAAAGGAAGAAGACACTGTTTTGGTCCCAAAATGCAAGGCTAGAGAGTTCTGAACTAGACTGAAGGAAGCTAAAAAACCACAAAGCAAAATTTAATACAAGTCAAAGTTACTTATCAAACCATATAAAGTTCATTGGAAAACTGGTTACTGAGCTGTCACAGGCACAGAAATAGACGAGGAGAGTAATTATCACCTGCCTGAAGAAGTACAATGAGCTGAAACTGTTGACAGTTGTATTGCTACCCTGTTAAGCTTATTTTATCAGTTTGTTTTTGATCATTAAATTGTTTGATTGTTGCATCTATTCGCGTTTTTCCCCATAGACCATCCAAAAGAGAATTCATGAGGTCAAATTACTTAATGTCTGGTATGAACAGAAATGCTCCAAGCTGCAAACGTGTATCTGAATCAGTAGCGTGCATTTTAATGAACACCGTCAAGGAATGAACGCACTGATCTATGTGCGGGGAACTGATCTGAAGCTTGTAGAGATTAAAAAGAACAGAAGAATTGAAGAATGCTGCACAAGCTGCTCCATCTAATAGATAACATCACACAGCCCTTTCACTAGGCGCTGGGCAGTTCTGGTCCTCGGGGGGCCAATGTTGTGTATATTTTAGATGTTTCCCTGCATGAGCACATCTGATGTTAAAACGAATAGCTCATTGGCATGCCACTGCTGGACTCGGTGAAATACTGAGTAGCTAATTCAACCCCTGAAATCAGCGGTCTGGAGCAGAAACACATTAAAAACATGAAGGATAGCAGCTCTTGAGGACTCGAAATCCCCACCTGCGCAATATACTGATAAACGTGTTGAGAGTCTTCAATTAACGTTTTCATTATCCGGAGTAAAGACTAGTAATCCGAAATTAAATTGAAAGTTATCCTGTATTTGACTGTGATTTACCACTGCATTTTTCTTATCCTGTACTGTAAATTCACTGCAAGGTATCCTGTAGAGTTACTGCAATCTTTCTGAGCTGTATGAAAAAACGAAATTTCGTTCTGTATGCACTCTGTGCTACAAAATGACAATAAAGAAAGTCTAAGTCTAAGTCTAAGTCTAAAGGACATCACTCAAACCAAACATAATGACTACATTTTACTTTTAGTTTTTGATTAAGTGGAACATTTATATTTCCAATGTTAAGAATATTAAGCATTTGTCATTTTCTGTATAACAGCAGCTCTGCAAACCAGAAACCAAACAAACACCCAAAAGTGTGGACGGATCAATACTAATGTAATTTTCTATAAAGCTGAACCCTATGAAACCCTGTGTTAAGGAAAATCAATTCATTATAATGAAAATGTAATCTGAATAAAGAGCCTGCAGTATCATTCAATATTACTGTGTGACCAACTCTGCGTCATATAATGCGTGTCTTGCTTCATCTCGCTTGATCTGTTGGCTCACCTTCGGTTCTAACATCTTATCAAGTGAAGACCGATGAGCTCCCCTTAGAGATAAAGGCAAAGGAGACACCGTTGCTATAACAGGAAAACAAAGAGCATCTTTATAGGGTGAAGCTACTGTCAAGGTGCTGAACTGGGACAATGGACGCGCACAGTTGTACTAGTATGATGAGGCGGAAAGACGATGTCTAAACACCCATTCAAACCTTTACTGGATACGTTTCTACTGAACTGAACACCGTGTACAGTTCCTTCCAAATAAACCAAATCCTGTAGCGACAAGAGTAAAGAAACGAAACATTCATCTATTAGAACTTAACAGGTTAATCTATTTAGAGTGGTTATAAGAGCATTATTAAACAATTTCTGAGTTTTCGTGAGAAAGAAACATCTGCCAATCGGCCCAGGATGTTTAAGCCCAAGCAAATTTATCTAAAGATCAGAGTGTGAAATGCTTGCAGGAATTGCAAAACAACAACAACAAAATAATAAATGAATCTTAGACTGTAGGGGCCTCAGTTAGCATGGTAAATGTTAAGGTTCATGACAGGACACTTACAAAAAGCCCAAAGGCCTGGAGAACAAGGTCTCATTTCTCTAAAATTAGTCTAGACCTTCGGATGTCCTTCGGACAGATGAGACAAAATTAGAGAAGTCCGTCTATATTAGAGAATGCTATGGTCTGCACTGCTGTTAGTGTCAGAGCCTCAGATTGAGGCTTCCTCCAATTATTCAAAAACAAGCATGTTAATTGACCACACTAAATTGCCCTTAGGTAGGGCTGTGTGCACGCATGATTGTTTATCCTGTGTCTGGAGATAGACACCAAACCCACCGGGCAAAAGATAAATGGGGAGGACAAAAATGGAGGGATGGCACAGCTCCATGTTTGGAGAGAAACAAAAATATAAACTGTTGAATCCTGCTCATTGAACAAACTTTAAATCTTTGAAACTTTTTGGGGTTTAATAATTCTGATTGCAACTATATATATATATATATATATATATATATATATATATATATATATATATATATATTAACAAACAGGAAGCACATTTGTGAGGTCAGACTACGAGAAGACCTTGCTCTCAGTCTACGCTCTAATTTGTCCCAAACGCTTTCTATCGTGTTGAGGTCAGGACTCATCCATGTCTTTATGGACTTTGTGATGTTGAAAGAGGAGGGGGCCATCTAAAAAACTGTTCCCACGAAGTTGGGAGCATGGTTGTCCAAGATCTCTTGGTCAGAGTTCCTTTCACTTGAACTAACGGCCCAGAATAGGTACTGTTCTCATGGCAGCCCTCAAACCCAGACTAGTCCATCAGATCTCCAGATGGACAAGTATGGTTCGTCACTCCAGAAAACACGCCTGCATTGCTATAAAGTTCAGTGGTGGCATACTTTACACCACACTGCAAAAAGTAACTAAAAGTAAGTACATTTTTGTTGAAATTAGTGTATTTTACCTTGATTTGAGCAGCTAAATAAGACTATTTGCCAATGGAATAAGATTGTTGCACTTAAAATGAGAACAACTCATCTCCATTATCTTATTTCAAGCACAGGATATCTAATTATCTTAATTTAGGGGTAAAAATGCTCATTCCATTGGCAAATAGTCTTATTTAGCTGCTCAAATCAAGGAAAAATATACTAATTTCAAGAAACTATTCTTTTTGCAGTGCACTGCATGCGACGCGTTGCATTATACTCGGTGATGCAGCCGCCATGAAAACCAATTTCATGAAGCCCTCTACGTACAGTTCTTGAGCTAATCTGAACAACACATGAAGTTTGGAGGTTTGTAGCAATTGAGTTGCTGTTGTTCCCAATCGCTTCCCCTTTGTTACATCACTTAAAGTCGACGTGGGAATATTTGGGAGTGAGGAGATGTGTTAACTGGACCCATCAAAGAACCACACCGGGGTTCACTGAGCTTCTGAGAGCGACCCGTTCTTCCACAAATGTTTGTAGGAAGTCTGCATGCCGAGGTGCTTGATTTGATATACCTGTGGTCATGCAAGAGATTGGAACACCTTTTCGATTATATAGATGGGTGAGAAAAAAAAATAAATGTTTGTGTGTGATTCAGATATACGGACTGTTGACCGTTATATTGCTACCCTGTTAAGCTTATTTCTAGTTGTATTTTTTTACACAGTAGATTTGTTTACTTCGTCTTTACAGTGTGCTATTCTTTATTTGCTCAAATTAATGGAAGATAATTTCATTAATTTGGTCGATTGAACATTTATCTGATTATAAAAAAAATTCTTAAACCTTAGGACCTGAAATCAAACAAATTCATAGAAACGAATTGTCTGGTGCTACTGCGGACCCCTAGAAGCCTTATGGAGTCAACGACGCTGGATGTTATGACTTTGCTTTTGAGATGTAGGTAAAAGGCAGGTTTACGTATTAAAATGCAAAGTTTAGGGATAAGTCAGGGGTTACGGTGTAAACAGCCATGTTAATTGACCACACTAAGTTGCCCTTAGGTAGGGCTGTGTGCAAGCATGATTGTTTATCCTGTGTCTGGAGATAGACGCCAAACCCACCGGGCAAAAGATAAATGACAAAAATGGATGGATGGCACAGCTCCATGTTTGGAGAAAAACAAACACGGCATATCAGCAAAAAGCACATCATGCCAGCTGTCAAAAGCAGAAAAAAGGCTCTTTACTCTTACTCTTGTTTGTCCCCATGAACATATAGACACTATCGTTTTTGTGTGTGCTCCATCGTGTCCACGTGTCCTGACGCAAGATCGTTTTGTGTCGTGACAGTACAGTTACAGTGAGGTCTCTGCTTAAGGGACAGGAAGAAAATAAATGGCACGCTTGAAGAAGAAGAAGAAGAAGAAAAAAAAGGGAAAGAGAAAAGCCCGGCTGTCAGCATGTTCCCCACTGCACCAAAGATTAAACAGCTTTCAGCACGTCAGCATGCACTTGGACTAACAAGTCTCTCCTTCTCCGTCTCCCTTCAGCACTGACACACACACACAAGGAATGTCCTCAAATATCTCCTTGACACTGGGGCTCTTCAAAGGAGGGAGAACAGCTGATAAGGAGAGGGATGAAGGGAAGATGAACAAGGACGCAAATCTCCCCAAGCACGCATACAGCGTCTTCTTACTGTTCCTCTGGTTTTGTCACACTTGAATGTTTCGGATCACGCGACTTGTTTTAATATCAGACAAAGACAACCTGAGTAAATACGTGAGGCAGGTTTTATTTATCCTGACTAAACTGACCTTATGTGAAAAGATGATCCTTCTACCCTTGTCAAAATCACAATTTAACTGTGATTAACAATATTTGGTTCAATTTCACTAGACGAATCAACCAGAATCTGAATATTTTCTGCCATTCAAAGAACTTAAATTGTCAACACGAAGTAGACCAAAAGGCGACAAAAATTTATTTGAATCTAAAGAAATTGAATAACACAGGACAAAGTCACTGACGCCTGTCTGTAAGGCCATTTTCTAAGGCTTTGGGACTCCAGCAAACCACAATAAGAGCCATTACCCACACGTGGAGAAAACTTGAAACATCAGGGAACGTTCCCAGGACTTTCCGGGCCTACAAGAACCCTGATGATCGAGGCAGATGACCGTTCATACTGAGCCCAGTTCTGCTGGAGGTTTTCCTTCCCGTTAATGGGGAGTTTTTCTTCCCACTGTCGCTTCATGCTTGCTCAGCATGAGGGATTGCTGCAAAGCCATTGACAATGCAGACGACTCTCCCTGTGGCTCTACGCTCTTTCAGGAGTGAATGCTGCTTGTCGGGACTTTGATGCAATCTACTGGTTCCCTTATATAGGAAATTTTTTGACCAATCTGTAAATTATGATTGAATTTGACTTTGTAAAGTGCCTCGAGATGACATGTTTCATGAATTGGCGCTATATAAATAAAATTGAATTGAATTGATGAGCCATCCAGGAGGTCACAGAATAACCCAGAACAACATCTAAACCTCTCACTTGTCTCAGTTAAGGTTAGTCTTCATGATTCAACAAAGAATATGTCCCCTCTGTCCCTCAGAGGGAAATTTGTGCCGACGTGTATTCCAATTAGTAAACAAAATGTAATCGGATTGTACTGTTTATATAGGCACACAGACAATTAATCCGATCATGATTATGTGTTTATATGATTCTGGTTTTATTCAGAATAGAACCACTCTGACGTGCGCAGTTATCAAATCTACCTAAAAACAGAACAAGAACTTTGTTTGTTTTGCTGAATAACAAAACATAGCAAACAAAGCAGTATTACACAAGTTTGACTTCTGAGCGCCAAGGCTTAACGGTTAATTTGTTACTGAATAAATAACCATTTTAAGCTCTTTTAATGTTTTGAATAGAAAGGATACATCATATATTTCCGCCACACCTTGCGTATAACCCATATTCCACCTCCCTGCAGAACAAGGTAATGCACACACACAGAAAGCTGAACTAATCCTTCTTTTGCTTCACAGGTCATAGAAATACTCTGAATTTACCCACCAAGACCCCAAAACGCCTACCCTCACCGCCCTCCTCTCACTCTAATGATAAGAATCTACACCCATACAATCGCTTTACATACCCCAGCTTTGACGGGTGATAATGAGAAGTAAATCAAAAGCAAACCCATATTTTGTTTTCCACCATCAGTGACCTCACATCAGAAACTGCAGCTCACCCTGATGTCCCTTTAACGCACTCCTCAAACCCACATTAGTCATTTCCACCCAGCGACTTTGATAGCTGACAGCGGCTGACTTTCACTTACCTTTCCGCCCATTTTATAATAGTGGTGGTCTGATGCATTAACAGAGCATCCCTCTTCAGAGTCAAGCTAAATTTAGCTAGTCACAGCAGCAGCAATGTCTGTACTTGTGAAGCTGACAGGCAAAAAAATATATTCAACACGGCAGATTCCCGTTTAAAGCAAACTGAGGCCAATGCTATGGGAATTTTTATTTATTTTTTTACACCACTGTGCATCAGTCATGCATCAAAACGCGACAGCATCTGTGAGCAACATGAATGTTTATGAGGACTTTCCCGTGAGGGTTCAGGTTTGCGCAGCAGGTAAAAGAGCGAGGCCTTCCCATTGTCACACATCATCCATTCATAATGCATCAATGGCAGCGCTTCTTTTTTGCTTCACTCCAGCTTACTGCTACAATATATATGAAGCAAGAATTAATGCCGACAGAAAGTGTACTCTTTGTGTCGCTTAGAGGCCAGATTCTATAATGAGCGCCGAGTTTGAGGTTTTTTTTACTGCGAAATACCTGGGTCTGTTGAGAGCACACAGAGGATTCTCATGAAAGAGCAAGAGAGAAACCTTACAACAGTCAAGGTATAAGCAGAGCCTCTCAGTGAGTCGCTTCTGCATCCTGCCATCCATAATACATTAAACCCGTCAGGATCTGGATAGAGGGATGAGTTTAGCAGGTCGACTAAAAATTAGGAAAATACCCGGAGGGTCTTTGATCGGGACGTAATTTGGTGAACAGACAGATCAGCTTCAACAGTGATAGGAATTTATTTCAGACACACAAGTATATAATAAATGACAGTATATGTCCATGTAACATAAATTAAAACAGTCTGAAAAAGGGTGTATTTGGCAGAAGCAATAAGCTTATAATGGCCACCCTCCAAAGCCAATTTACATTGGACTAGAAAGCAAAAGATAAAAGATTAAAAAAAATAAAAAGAGCTTTGGGTTCGCTCAACTGATTTGCAAAGAGCTGAAATGGATGGAATGAGCAGGAGAAGGTGCAAGATGGGGAAAAGTCACGGGAAAACTAACACACTGAAATACTTGCATGAGGATTTGCCAAACCATTTTAAAAGTTTGAGAAAACTTTTAAAATGCTGCAAAAAAGAAAATGCAAATCAGACGCGTTTCCATCTCCTGGTTTGCCCCGAATTAACCAGGCGACGCGAGGCGTAACGTCGCCATACGCTGACGCCAGTTGTAATAAACAGAATATAGAGGTTGATGACTAGCGCGGACCACAGTTCAGTAACGGAGCGAGGTTTTTATGGATGTGTGACTATTTCCTTATTTCACGGACGAGACCGAGAAATGCTCGGGTCGCTTCGTCGGCCCACGCGTAACCGATGTTGCTCCCAGCCCTGTTTTTTGAGCATTATGGGAGCATCCGGGAAGAAACGACTGATCAGTCATGTGACGTAAAACGCTCGATACGTCAGAAACTTATTCGACGAATGTGTTTCCATCTCCTGTTTAGGGCATTTACTGTTTTTCCAAGTCAAAATCCACATCGAGCGAGAGTAAAAACATTTGTGCGAAATTTAGTAAGATGACTCGAATGTTTCAGTTTCCATCAATCTCTACTTTGGTCTCATCTGTCCACAGGACCTTGTCCACAGAACTGTTGTGGTTAGCTAATGTTACTACAGTGCTACACAAGTCATACTAACTTATGAATTTTTTCCTTCCCTGCTTCCATACTTTTGTAGATTGTTTTCCTAACTGTATTGCCACAAACTTTAACATTTGCAAACAATATAACTGAAAAGAGGGACAACTTAGAGGTTTTTTTTTGCCATTTGTCTGAGCATTGCAGCTCGATCTTTGGGAGAGTTTTCAGGGATGTCCAAAAAGTTATCCACTTTTAGCTAATCTATCTTCTGTATTGCTTTCTCTCTCTTTCACCTTTTCTCCCTTTTGGCATTTTGTCTAATCTGTTTCTCTCCTTTTTCTTTCTTCTTCTACCTTCCTGTTTCAGTGTCCATTTAACAAGAAATAGTCCCAGCATAAAATCCAATAAAGCTTCTTGCATATATAAATCAAGCGGAGCACTATGGCGAAAGCAGTAATGCTCCACTTGTGAAAGTAAAATATGTTTGGCTCTTTTTGGTATTAAGACAACAATTCTTATTGCTACTTTGCCAGACAAGACACACAAAAAAAAATAATCTTTCTTCTAGTTTAATGGAAATTACCTCATCAACCTTCCCAGATTGTATAAATTAAGGTCGCTACTGATGTCTTTCTACCTTGGCATCATGTTAAGACACACCTGTATGAGTAAACTGCCCAAACTCCTGTTTATATAGAGGTGAACGCTTTTGCCAATTATCAGTTAAAGAAGTTAATCTGATTAACATCACCTGGCTGCTACTTTCCCTCCTAAATCCCACTGATAAGTAAGTATTTTAAAAACCTTACCAATGTAGCTTTTAATGACTATAAATGCTGGCGTCCCAAGTGGAATGATGTGTTATCAGACAGTCACTGGAGCATCCAACAGTCAGAAAAGTGATGGACGGTATCCAGACACACAATAGTTGGTACAAAACTGATTTTTTTTTCCCCTGTGTGGTTTATTTCTAGTACAATGCTTGTTGAGATAGGGGAATTTGTAAAAATGTTCATCTTTGCCTTTTTTAACATAATAGCTAATGTGGTTATGAGTTAGTGTTGGAACTGCAGGAATAAGACAAAAACATAAATAAATCATTTTTATTTGATATTGACAGTAGGAGCACACAGCCACAGTCTTTGTTATTTCTCTCTTGCAGCTTTATGAAGGTATAATATCTGAGTCGGGCCGTTTCATGTTTGTTGATTTGATGGAAACTGTTTCGGAAAATCCCATGATATCAAGCAGCCGGGTCATGTCTCATAAAACTAAAATGTGGCTGCAGCCATGCGGTACAACAAGCACCAAAAACGTCTGTCATGAGCACGGTAAATCAGAATGTAAATTAAAACTGTTTGTTTAGCTCTACAACTTCATCTTTGCATATATCAGCTGCTGGTGTTTTCACAGCTCTTTGACAATCAAAGCTCTACAAAGTGACACACCTTTGGATTATTTAGACTCCGACTTTTTGTTCAGTTTGACTGTGGAGACTTTGTGCTGTCTGTACCTTAGTGTTACTGTGTTTTTGCGCTTTGTCAGCATCTTTTTCTTTCTTCTTCTCCTCTTTCTTCTTGTCACGCTCCTTCTGCGGGCAAGAAAAAGTTAGGAAAAGTTAGCAAAGCTCAGGAAGAAAAAAATATCAGATTTTAGATCACAAATCTAAAAAGTGTAGTAGGGAAAACTTAAAGTTTCATGTTTACCACTTTAAACTTCCATTTAATCGCGGGAAGTAAATCTTCAAAATACAGAATCAATACTCTAGGAGGATGTTCAGCCATTTTATTTTTGGGAAAATAAATCATGAATATAAAATGATTTATATAAAATAGCTGTAAATTATAATTTTGTAAAATACAAATAAAAAAATGTTTGCTAACAACTATACTTATTTTAAGAGGACCGACAGAAATCAAAATCCAGAAGAAAAAAATTCCTACAACATGAAACCAAAACTGGGTATTTTTTTGACCGTGGTTACACTATATAGCATCATTAAAAGTCCCTCTAGACTCCATGAAAATATGTGCTCATAAGAGATAACACACACTTCTGAATTAACTCGTATGAGGTAGAAAAAAAGTCAGATTGAGGCTGGAAATGGCATTGACGTGGAACCATAGTGCCCAAACAAGTGTAAAAACCTACTAAAACGTGGGATAATCTATCCTGCAGGACAACTATTAGATGTAAAGAATGTCTAGAAAAAAGCCAACGCTGAATAAAGCCACAAGAGGTCTCATTTTCAGTTTGCTACAAGTCATGCAGGGGCACAGCAACCATGTGGAAGAAGGCGCTCTGGTGAGATGAGAATGAATTTACCTGACTGCAAATTGGAAAACTTACAGCGCACATGACCCTGAAGACACTTTCCCTACTGTGAAACATGCTAGTGGCCATGGTGTGGAGATGCTTATCCACAGCAAGTAAGGGAAGCTGGTCAGATTTGATGGTAAAGTGGATAAAGCTAAATGCAGAGCTGTTTACCTGTTACAAGAGGCAACGTTATGTTACAGACACTCTGCATCTTACGTGACTGCGCTTGAGTTATTTTGCAAATACTAGCATAAGCACTTCACTCTCAGACTGCAGGTCTGCTGATGGTTCCTAGAGTCTCTAAAAGTAGAATGGGAGGCAGATCCTTTAGCCATCAGGCTCCTCTCCTGTGGAACCAACTCCCAGTTTTGGTCCGTGAGGCAGACACCCCGTCTACTTTTAAGACTAATCTTAAAACTTTCCTTTTTGACAAAGCTTATAGTTAGAGTCTCTATAGTTATGCTGCTATAGGCTTAGGCTGCTGGAGGACATCAGGGTCTCTTCATAGAAGGTACATCTGGTCTGGTGTTCTGTTAGCTGTGACATCATCCAGGGGAGACAGATCATCCGCTATTACCATATAACATAGAAAGTACTCCTGGATCAATGTGAGCTTCAGTGCTTTCTGTGTCTCTGCTCCGTCTTCTCTAACCCCCAGTGGGTCGAGGCAGATGGCCGTTCACACTGAGCCTGGTTCTGGTTCTGCTGGAGGTTTTCCTCCCTGTTAAAGGGGAGTTTTCCTCTCCACTGTCGCTTCATACTTGCTCAGTATGAGGGATTGCTGCAAATCCATCAATAAAGCAGACGACTGTCCACTGTAGCTCTACGCTCTTTCAGGAGGAGCGAATGCTGCTTGGAGAGACTTGATGCAATCTGCTGGGTTTCCTTAGAGAGGAAATTTTTTGACCAATTTGTCTGGATTGAATTTGACTTAGTAAACGGCCTTGGGATGATGTTGTGAATTGTCGCCATATAAATAAAATTTAATTGAATTGACTAAACTGTCAGAAACACTGGCAAAAGACTTGCAGCTGTAAAGGCAGTGAAAAGGTGCTTCTACAAAGGAATAATTCAGAGGGATACAGCTAAAAGCGTGCCACCCTTTCCAGATTTCCATTTGGGTGGGAAAAAAGGTATAATTTAAATCCAATTCACAATTATGTCCTACTTTATGTGGGTCTATCACACAAAATTCCCACAAAAGACATTTTACGTAACAAGCTTCAGTCAATCTTAAAAGATTTCAGATTATTTAACATTCAATTAAATCATTTTTTAAGATGCCATCTTAGAAGAAACTGTTTCCATTATCACACTAATGATAAAAATGACACCCTCCATTCCACTCGGACCATAATTGATGTTCGATGTTTCATAAGGAAGCAGAACGAAGGCACTTTTCTTCATCACCAACCCATTTAATGTCCATTATGACACTGTGTAGGAGGAAGCTGCAGTCTCCATCATAAAGGTTTCGCTGTATATCATAGCCAGAACTAGATGCTTTTCCTTAATGTGACTTTAGTGCACTCACTGTGCAGATTTAATGTGCGCACATCATCCGGGAGGAGAAAGCTGATGTAGTGTTTGCAGGTTAATACTTCTGCATGCTACGTTATGTGCAAATGAGGCTGCGCCAATTGCCAACAGGCTTTAGCTAATGATTGTAAGCAAGCCAAAGTGAAAGGCTGCAGTTTAGCGAGCGTAGCCTATAATCTTGCCATTATGGCGACAATAACTCTCAGATGCCTCTCCTCTCCATTTGCTGCTTAGTTGTTGGTATTTATTTACGTGGAGACAAGATATTTCTCCTGGGATTTCGATAAACAGAGGTATGCAAAGATCAATATGTAAGAGGGGGGGAAATTAAATCAGACATCAAGAGAATAAGCTTTGTTTGCATGAGCCGCTATCATTTTTCATCTTTTAAGAATAAAGGATGAAATGATAAAGAGTAAATGGGGAATTATTAAATCTCTCACAATGAGGAAACTCTCCGGTGCTTCATCTTTAAATGCTGACAATTTCTCTCAAGAATTAAGAAAGAAGCAAAAAAAAAAAAATGTATTTTAATGTGTTTCAATGACAGCTAATGTGCATTAAAAAAAAAAAGTATTTGGTCCCCTGAGGGACGTCTTCTGTTATTGCTTTGTTGTTGTCCTGCTGGTGTGATTCCCATCATTATCCTGCTGCATAACCCAAGTTTAATTAAGCTTAAGATGAAAAACGAACAGCCAGACAGGTCCTGCAGCAGCAAACAGCCCAGATCACCAGACTACCTCAACGTTTAACCGCCGGGATGATGCCCTTTAGCTGAAATAACGCATACACCTTCCAAAAAGTTTTACTTTTGTCTAGTCAGTCCACAGATCATTCTGACAAAAGCCTTGGAGATCGTCAGAACGGTTGTTGGCAGACGTGAGCTGGATTATTCATAGTCAGCATTGGCTTTGGGAGCCTCACATGGAAGCCAGTCTTACTGCTCAGTCTCCCTTTTTTAATCGTTGAATCACGAACACCGACCTTAACTGAGGCCGTCTCTGACCTCCTGCATCATTCTTCAATTTGCTCTCCTTGTAATCTTGGTAGCCTGACAGATCCTGGTGACGTCCCCTACTGTTCTGTGTTTCTACGTTCTCACTGTGGTTCGCTGAAAGCCTTTAAAAATGGCTCTAACAACTTAACTCATATGTTTTGGTCACGTCCCTCCATGTCAACCTATTGGTCGGTGATCTTTAAAACACGGTCATAGTGGTCTAATATCAATCTACAACCCAGTGCTGGTATGGCTATATCTGGTGTCACAGATGGGAACTACTTTACAATATGGAAAAGACATAAACAAACCATTGCTTTTATCACCTTGCTCGCACACAGAAGAATATTTCTCTGGAAATCTAAGGATCCTCCTAAAGCGTCTTCATGGCTAAGTGACCTGATGCAACTAGAAAAGGTCACGCGTCCACTCAGAGGATTTAGCAATAAATTCAGCCCCATCTGGACTCCCTCGTTTATGTATTTATATAATTTACCCAATCTGTATAATCTGATTTAATTTGACTTTGGAAAGCACCTTGAGGTGACATGTTTCATGAATTGGCGCTATATAAATAAAATTTAATTAAACTGAATTATGGACTTAAAGCTATGCCTAATTCATTTCACTGAGCAGAATTCTTAGCTCTCTTAGCCTACTTCGTGCTGTCAGACATGTTCCGTTTAACTGGGTTATATACTGTAAGTCTAGCAGCCTTTCTGTGAGGGGGAGGGGTAACTTTTCACATAGGAGCAGGTTGGTTGGAAAATTATCATTTAAAGACTCTATTTTTGTATTGCTTTGTTTGATGATTTGAAACATTTAAATGTAACAAAAAAAAAAAAAAAACATGGAGATCCACATGGTTTGGCAGCACTGTAGCCAGAACATCTATCAGAGAGCTTGAGCTTATTTTCTCCAAGGCTCTCTGCTCTGCTCCAGGTCTCTGACTCCATTAACTGGGAGCTAATGACGCTAGCATTACCCAATTTGCGTGTGCAGCATTAGAAGGCCATTACACTCCTATCTGATCGTCACTAATAAAACAAGGAAAATTGCAACGCGTTCACCCCTTCACAAATAATGTTGACTAGCACCTCAGCGTTGAGGTTTTTAATCAGTTCCTGCCTATTTAGCCAGAAGAAATCACAGGAAACCTGGAGATGCGACGGCTTTTGACTGACTGCCTTAATCTGCTGTGTGAACGTGACGTCCCTCACAGAACGAGAGAAAAACTGAATTAAACGCGAAACTGAAAAGGAGGAAGAGTTGCAGCTGGTTGTGCGTGTAGCAACGATCGGCTTTTATAATGCTTTTACTCATAAACCAACTGGTGTTACTGGTTGTCAAATTAAATCAGTATCAAAACTAATTAATTCACTTTAATGCTTTAAATTGAATTAATTACACCTTCACCTTGAGTTAACAGTGGCTGCTCTCAGGGTTTATATTCATTCAAAAGAATCAACATGGAAAAAAAAAATTACATTGCAAGCCATCAGTACGCCTGGCTGTACAAGTCAGACATCCCTCATAGACGCAAGTTGTATTTTATATATAATTATTTTTGCTAGCTTTGAGATAAAGACAAACTTCATGTCAAAGGGGCCATTTGTTTTGCAGCTGGCAGAGAACGCAAAGAAAAATGTAAATACAACTGACAGAAATACAAGAATAACCACAACATTCGTCATACAGCTAGGATACAAACATTGGCTATTGGGTCAAATTGTTATAGATGGTGACAGCAACAGGGACAAATTAACATTTCTACTTTTTGTATTGCATTTCATAGCCATGTAATTACAGGAAAGAAGGTTTTTCAGGTCAGCAAGGATAGCTTTAGCCTTCCTTACGACTTAATTTAGGCTTAAAAGTTCTAGCACGATCGTTCATTTTGCACCTTAAAATACATATTTTTGTAGAGCCAAATAATCCTACTAGTTTGTCCTTAGTCCACGTCATAAAAAAAAAGCTAGTTATTTGCATGAAGATGCAAAAAGTAAGACTAGGGGTAAGTGTGAGAGAGCAGGGGCTGAACTCTGCAACACAGCAAGTCTACAGAAGTTGAAGACACCTTTGCACGGACGCAGCACATAATAAAGAAGAAACCCGCACCTCTGCTCTGGTCTTGTCAGCCTGGGAGGATGGCGAGGCGGAGGGAGCAGCCGCTTCAGCTTTCTGTTGGAAGAACTGGCTGTTAGACACGCAGAGACGGAACATACAGACGAGCATGGAAAGAAGCACAGAGGGTAGAGAAAAGTGGAGCGGTGAGAGCACAAAGTTAATTAGCAATGGAGGAATAAAGGAGGATTTTTACTCTGCTACAGCAGAACAGGTCTCACACAAGGTAGAGCGAAACCTAAAAGTCACACAGAGTATGGCCAGCCTTCATTAGCCTGTTGTTGACCCCTGAGAAAGACCTTTATTCTGCCATGATTGGTTGTTTCACCAAGCGAAGGATTTCTGTGTTTCAGGGCGGGAAAGACCAACCAAAGCGAACAACACAGGAAATCTTCAAGGAATCTGGTAAATTTAACAATTTACTCAGTTATACTTGGTTTTAGGGCTGAATTGCAATATATCCCAACCATAATTGCGATTTCATTTTGACTTTTCTCTGCATTAAGCACAGGCGAAAAAAATGCCCCGTAGATAAAGATGTTCGTAAACAAGGACTATTTAAAACAAGAAAAGTAACTACTTTTTTTATTAATCAGAATATACTTATTCAAGAGAATACCTTTTAATTGAGTTGGACATCAACCCTCATTGAACATAAAGTGAAATCAACAAACAAGTCTATGCATCAAACTGTTTGACTGCCACTTAATGCTATGGTGAGACTCCTGAACGTTTCTGGTAAAAAAAAAAAAGGATGATTATTATAAACTCTAAAACAAATAAAAATAGATCATCTCACTGCTGCTCTCTTTCCTTCCAAGTGGAGCAAACCCACTTTTAAACATATTACCGACACATAAAGGTCTGATCCATTGTTACTTAGCCAAAAACTGCAGACCTCTGCGATTTGGATATTGTATTTTTCAGAATTGCGATTACATTACAAATGCAATTAATTGTCCAGCCAGTCAGCCAGCCAGAGACCGTCATTTGTCTGCGTAAAACAGAGGACCGTCAAGCGCTTTTTCTCCTTTCCACATCAACCAACATATTGGAGCAGCTGGGCTTGTAAAAACCAAAAAATAAAATAACTTACTTTGAACTCTCAAAACCAAGACGAAAACAGGAAATGCTGTTCGGCGTAGAGGTAACATCAGTTGGAAATAAACGACCAGAGATGCTGTAGGTTAGTGAATTTGTCCAGTTTAATAAGACACACATTGTTAAATATTCAATCACAAGAGAAGCGCTCACAATTGTTTTGTGAAATCCACGTCCATCCTTCCTTTTTCCTTTATGGAAAGCATTGTCTGTGTATTTTTGGTTGTTGAGGTTTTTTGAATGATTTTCCGCGATCATTTGTAATATTTCACAGGTTTTTTTTTGGGAGTGTTGCATTTTTTCATAACAATAGGCTGAATATACAGCCTTGAAAACTGATTATTTTCGCCATTGAAGTTTCACTCATGACTGAACTCAGACTCATGTCTTTATTTCCAGCTCGGTCTCATATTGGACATCTGAATATTCTGGCCTTTATTTAAAAAAAAAAATGTATGTAACAATATAAATAATAAAGTGTGTAATATGGTTTCGTCATGCTAGAGATGTACATAATTCATACTTTAAAATACACATTCATTGTATTTTGTGGTATTCAATCTATGCATTGATTTTTTTTTTTTTTTTTAGAGAATTATTCATTCAGATGGGTTAGTATGAATATTAGTTACTAAAAATTCTTTAAATATATACAGTATAATATAGTGAATCACGGAAGCCCAAAACTAGGCTTAAAATAAAACGAACCGAAGTATCGCAACGTCCTAGTCAAAGTTCAGACCTGGACCTGACAGAAAGGCTGAGGTGGGGGACTTGAAGACAGCTGTTCAAACATCAGCCAGCTGAAGGGATGTTGTAAACCAATGTGTAGAAAGACGTTTTTAAATCCTCAGCAGGAAAATCCTAATTGGCAGGTCAGAGCTCAGAGAAACAGAGAGAGGCTGAAAACTGGCATCATACATCTTTTAAAAGTACAAACGTACTAAAAAAAACATATTTGAACCTTGATAATACTGATCAGAGCACCCAGCAAAGACAGTTATTGTGCAAAGATGCTTCCTTCCTATCCAAAGTCAGCCAGCAAAACTCAGCATTTGGCTCTGAACAGTGAGGCAGATGAATAAAGGATAAGGAGGAATAGTTAAAGACTTTAGGGAGCGACAGAAAGAACAAAGTAAGGAAAGGTTCATTATCATTTCTCCATTTGCATGCACAGTACTTTCATGTTCAGGACACTCAGGAGACTTCAATCCAAGTAAGTGAAAAGCTCTGCTAATGCTTTCAACAGCCTAGTGCCCACAAAACCCATCATAAAAGCAGCAATGAGCAACATTACTGCCAATCTCAGTCTGTGGCCACACAACCCGTACTGATCCACTCCCATCAGCCCCTTCGGCGGAGAACTTCCCACAGACCTACGATGCAGCCGCGCTCTTGTCTGCATCTCACTCTTATTTATGCTTTACCGTCTGGATTTTGGGCCCTTTTTTTCCATGCATCCCAGCTTCCCTGGAGACTTTTGCCTCGTCTGACCTAAGCTTCTCCTCTCACAACTCCGCTGAGAGTTGTGAGGTCAAAAGGACGAGGAGTAGCAAAAACAGAACACACCCATGCAAAAAGCAGAGCATTTCATTGTTTTCTCTAGACTGGGAGAGATCGCTCATTTAAGGCCCGTTTACACTACACTTTTTTAACCGAGCCGAGACCAGTCCGAGCTCAGTAACTGAGATAACTTTAGGTTAAGGATTTAACCCCGGTTCTCTGAAACATGAGTGAGGTATCTCACTATGGGACACGACCCCAGCGCTGTCCCCCAGAAGCTTTATTACACTACGCCAGTCCTGACTGGCCAGCAAAAGTGACGTCGACTCCAGGAGGAGGTGCTTCCTCCCTCTATAAAAGCTGACGTCATGCAAGCGATCTTAAGTCTCATAAGCACACCTCTTCCTCGCTCCAGGCAAGGAGGGTGATCGGGTGAGATACCTCACTCATGTTTCAGAGAACCGGAGTTAAATCCTTAACCTAAAGTTCTCTTTCAACATTCGTTTCGGTATCTCACTATGGGATATGGCGACTCCCGTATTGCCAGATAAGCTTACTCGAAGACCAAAAGATGCATGCTGCAGTCATTTAAATGTGGATCCCACACCCAAAACCGCGTGAGCCAGATTTGGTGCTGTGACATCCAGTCTATAGAACCTAGTGAAGGTGTGAGGGGTTGCCCAGCTGGCAGCATCACATACGTCCTCCAAAGGTATACCCTGAAACAGTGCCCAGGATGAGGCCATGCCACGAGTAGAATGGGCTCGCAGACCTGCAGGTGGTGTCAGGCCTTTACTCTGATAGGCCATAGTTATAGCTCCGACTATCCAATGGGAAAGGCGCTGCTTAGTTAGGGGCTTCCCTTTATGTGGTAAAGCCCATGACACAAACAGCTGCTCAGATTTGCGAAAACTAGCTGTTTTCTCTACATAGATCTGAAGAGCTCGCACAGGGCAGAGCGTATGCAGCCGTTCATGCTCCTGAGAGGAGAATGGTGGAGGGCAGAAAGCCATCAGCTCCAAAGGACGACATGGTAGAGTCGGGTTAAAGACCTTTGGCATATAAGCCGGATTGGGTTTCAGTGAAACCTTAAGATTTCGTTCAGTAAACCGCATGCAGGAAGGGTTTACTGAAAAAGCTTGAATGTTGCTAACACGTTTGGCAGAAACCAATGCGACTAACAAAGCTGTCTTAAAAGAAAGCACTTTAAGCTCAGCCTGCTCCAAAGGTTCGAAAGGTGCGTGTGACAAAGCATCAAGCACCGTCAGTAAATCCCATGAAGGGGTGAGGCTTTTGGACACTGGCCGGAGCCGTCGTGCACCCTTCATGAACTGGCACACCAGAGGATGTTGTCCCACTGTTTTGTCTCCAAAATCTACATGGCAAGCCGAAATAGCTGCCAAATAGACTTTGACAGTGGAAAAGGCCAAGCCTTTGTCCAGCAGCTCTTGTAAAAATGTCAGAATAACTGACACAGGGCTCTGCATTGCTCTGAGCATGTTGTTTTCGCACCAACTCTCAAAAGCACGCCATTTTCCCTCATATGCGCTACGAGTTGAAACTGCTCTTGCGCTCTGAATTGTGTCAATGACGTTCTGGGGGAGCCCACCGGCTGCCAAATTTAGCCTCTCACAGGCCAGGCCCATAGAGCCAGGCGTTCTGGGTGAGGATGAAATATCTCTCCGCGCGCCTGCGTTAGCAGATCTCTGCGGAGGGGGAGCTGCCATGGTTCGCCCTGCAGTAGCTGGAAAATCTCTGCCAACCAATGCTTCCCCAGCCAGCGGGGAGCTACCAGGATGAGCGAATGTTTCCTCTCTCGCACCCTGGCGAGGGTAGGAATAATCAGTTCCAGCGGTGGAAAAGCATACAAGAGCACCGGAGGCCACTCGTGTGCTAGAGCATCCAGCCCCAGCGGAGCGCCCTCCTCGGTCAGGGAGAAAAACCTCAGACACTGAGTGTTCTCCTCTGATGCAAAGAGGTCCACCTCCACCTGACCGTACCGCTGCCATATTTGGGTTATGACCTCGCTGTGGAGTTTCCACTCCTTGAAGCGGGGGCTGCCCCTCGACAGCAGGTCTGCACCCCTGTTCATCACACCTGGCACATGAGCGGCTCTCAGTGACAGGAGGCGTGAGCTGGTCCAGACTATCAGTCTGTGTGCCAGCATGTGTAAGTGATGTGAGCGCAGGCCTCCTTGCCTGTTGATGTATGCAACCACCGTTGTATTGTCTGTTCTGACCAAAACATGGTGCCCTCTGATAAAGGGCAGAAAATGTCTCAGAGCCAGTATAACAGCTAGGAGCTCCAGACAGTTTATGTGAGCTGTCCGTGTTTGTGAGCTCCAGACACCGTTTACCATCATGCCCTCGTGTGTGGCTCCCCAGCCAGTCAACGAGGCATCCGTGGTCACAACCTTCCGTGTTAGGATGGTTCCCATGGCGACACCAGCATTCAGGAATGTGGGGTGTTTCCACGGACTCAGAGCGAGTGCGCATGTCCCAGAAACGATCACCTTCCGGTGGGCATGGCGTGTTGGGCTCAAATTGAGCGATGCCACCCACCGTTGAAACGGTCGCATGTGCAGACGGCCGAGTGTGATGACCGATAGTGCTGATGCCATCAGACCCAGCAGTCTGTGGCACAGTCTGAATTTCACGAGCGCGCCTCTGCGAAAAGCTGCCAGACAAGTCTGGAAAGCTTTCAATCGTTCTGCTGAGAGGCGTGCTCTGAATTCCTCTGAATTTAGGGACATCCCAATGAAGGTTATTGTTTGTACTGGGGTTAGGATACTCTTCTCCCAGTTTATTGTGAAACCCAGAGCCGCCAGATGTGATATCAGCATCTCGGCGTGTGCCATAAGTTCCCCTGGAGACTGAGCTGCGATCAGCCAGTCGTCTATATACATAGCCAGACGTATTCCCTTTTCCCTCAGAGGTGCGACTGCCGCCTCGGTGCATTTCACAAACACGCGCGGGCTCAGTGACAGGCCAAAGGGAAGTACGAGATATTCGTACGTCTTCCCCTGGAAGGCAAATCTGAGGTACTTTCTGTGAGGGGGATATATAGGGATCGGTCGCAGCCCCCCGCCTTTTTTCGGTACGAGAAAATATCTGGAGTAAAAGCCGTCTCTGCTTTGCTCCTGCGGGACCAGCCGAATTGCGTTTTTGTTCTGCAGAGATATTATCTCCTCTTGCAGAATGCGTGCGTGTTCTCCCCGCGCATATGACTGTATTATGCCTTTGAACCGGGGAGGGGCTGTTACAAACTGGAGCCTGTATCCTCTGGATACGGTCTTTAGCACCCAATCTGATGCCCCGCACGCTCGCCACAGCTGGATTTTTCTCGATAGAGGGCTGGGAAGTGCTTCCGTGTGAGCACTGTTCAGTGCTGGCTGCGCAAGCTGGTGCTGCTCCCGGTCTGCTCCCTCTTCCACAGAGAGAGCTGCCGAGTATGCCAAAGGTGGGGCAAGAGCTCCCCCTGTTGGCCTCATGTGCAGCTGCACGGCCCCGTTCTGTCCCAATGTCATTTCTGACATTTTTATGTTTTTTTGTTTTGGCTGCGCCCTCGGCACTTGACCTGGTTGCGCGCCTGGTAACAATTTTATTGAGTTTATTATGCAGGGAGATATTTGTGTTTTCAAACACTGGCGTGTGTTTGTGCACTGGTGTGTGCTTTCTAGCAACTGCTCTGGCTCCACTGAGCTCTGGCTGTGCGTGAGTTTTCTCCGCTTGCTTCGGCTCTGAACTGTGAGCTCCAACGCTGGCTCTGCAGGCCGTTTGAATTGCCCTGAACGTGGCTTTACAAACTCGAACTGGGACAGAACGTTTCCCGGTGGGAGGGGAGCAGGTGTCTGGCAGTGCCCGCTCTCCCATCCCGAGGCTAGCTTCCTAGGTAGCCCGCCTCTTTTTCTTCGCGCTCGCGGTGGCCGGAGGTTTGGTTCCCGAAGTCACCGGTGGCGCAAAGGGCTTTCGTCCCCATGCACCTTTGAGCTCGGTCTGCTTTCCCTGGCCGTGGTCCGGTGGTTGCGGCTGAGGTTGGCGCTTAGGGATGCGGTAGACCGGTCGAGCCGCCGCCTGAGCAAACGTCTGACGAGGTGCCGCGGGGGGAGGAGGCTGCGCTCTTCTGGGCAGGCAGAGTTGCAGCGCTTCACCTTCTCTCTTCTTCTCCTCACAACGTTTTTGCATCGCTGCAACGGTGGGGCCGAATAAACCCTTCGGGTCCACCGGAGTGTCGAGGAGGTGATTCTTTTCTCTTTGAGACAGACTAGACAGATTCAACCATCTGGCTCTCTCCTGAGTGACCATCAGAGCCATCGCTCTCCCTGAGGCCTGGACAGCGTTTCTATGGAGACACAGGCAGAGGTCTGTCACCACGCACAACTCGTCCCACAGATCTGCGGTCGGTGCACCCGTCATCTGCTCCTGTAGTTCTGCTTGATAAGCGAGGAGAAGTGATGAGGCGTTCAGGGCTTTAACCGATGTTGCTACTGCTTTGTAGCTTTTTTCGTTTAAAGCTGACTGAAACGAATCGGCCTTGAACGGGAGGGTTGGTCCTGCCGCTGTCATGGTCGATTTCTGCGAGGGGTGCAGGTGGGATGCCAGCTGAGGTTCAACAGGGGGCAGACGGAGGAAACCGCTGTATTCCATGCCGGTCCAGTCCAGCGCCGACCCTCCCAGAACGGGGTTCTTGGCGGTGAGCGGGTTAGTCCAGGACCGGGTTGCTTCCTCAAGGCACTCTGGGAAAACCGGCAGCAGTTGTCTGGCGGAAGATTTGGCTTTTGGAAGCCTTTTCCCCTCATACCGAGACGTGGTGGTCTCGGTCGGGGTTCCCGGCCATTCAATGCCCAGCTTTGCAGCTGCTCTTCTGCAGACATCGTGCAAATCTGATGCAGTCGGGTTTGGGGGGCCGCTGCAGTGGGCTTCACCAGCTTCCGTTGGCTTTGCAGCCGACGGGATGGAGAATGCCTCGCCGTCCTGCTCGTAGTCGTCCGACCCGAGACTAACGGATTCCACCTCGGAGTCAGATTCTGCACCAGCAAAATTACTGAACGCCGGGGGGTCGGCTTCGTCTTCCTCCATATCAAGAAGGGGTGCGACAGCATCAAGCTGGTCGCCCCAACTGACTTGAGTTAACGGGGGCTCTCCCTCATCAGTCACGGCAAGAACCGGTGCGGGGGGTTTGGATACCCCCAGCACAGGGTCCGCCTCTGACAAGCTAGCTTGCCGTGCTAGCCTGCGCCGACGAGTTTTAACGGAGAGCCGTGCACAGTGTTCGCAGCTCGCTGGCGACGCTAACCCGTCTTGGGCATGTTGCGGCCCAAGACACGAAGCGCAGACAGAATGGGTATCTGCCCCAGCAATGAGGTTGCCACATGTGCATGCTCTAGCCGGTAGTTTGGGTCTGTCCATGGTGAGTACAGGTCCAAGCTTCGCGACTATTAGCTTCGTTTAAAACCAAAGCAAAAGGGGCGCAGTTAGTTTGGAGACTAGCTGCAGTTGCTGCTGTTTGGTGACAGACCAGCGGTAGAAGAACTCAGTACAACCAAGCACAGCTATTGAGAAGCGTTCGGCGACCGAGTTGTTAGCTCGCTCTGTGAACAGTTAAGCTAGCTCAATAGTACCGTATTAGCTGTCTGAGAGTTGCTTCTGGGAGCGAGAAGAGGTGTTAGACTGAAGATCACTTGCATGACGTCAGCTTTTATAGAGGGAGGAAGCACCTCCTCCTGGAGTCGACGTCACTTTTGCTGGCCAGTCAGGACTGTCGTAGTGTAATAGAGCTTCTGGGGGACAGCGCTGGGGTCGTGTCCCATAGTGAGATACCGAAACGAATGTTGAAAGAGAACTCTTGTGTGTAAACGGCCATCTTATCTCGGTTAACTGATCCAAGCTCGGACTGGTCTCGGCATGGCTTGGTTTTTAGGTGTAGTGTAAACGGGCCTTTAGTTTGCTCAAATATTTTGATATTTGTTGTTCTTATTGCTACATCGTTTATTCAGTTTTAACTGAAAGATGGTTTGTATTGCCAACAATGGTAATCTTACTGAAAGGCCTCCACGGGGTTGTGTACTTGGCCCCCTATTGCACACGGTGAACACCTACGACTGTGTCTGAAACCACCCTGACAACGCCATCATCAAGTTCGCTGATGACGCCATTGTGGTTGGGAGGATCTCTGGTGGTGACGAGACAGCATCCAGGAGCAAGGTTAACAGGCTGGTAGCGTGGCGTACCGATAAAAACTTGGGCTTTAACTCCTCAAAGCCCAACGAGGTGTTTGTTACCTTCAATTGAGTTCAAACACCAAGGCGATTGTGACAAAAAAAAAGGCCCAGCAACACCTCCCCTTTCTGAGGATCCTCAGGAGGCTCAACCTGAGGTGGGAGCTGCTGAATGTCTTCTACCACTGCTCCACTGAGTGCGTGCTGACTTACTGTATGGCTCTGTGGCGCACAACAAGGCACTACAGAGGGTCAGCAACATCGACCAGAAGCCCTCCCAAAAGGACCTCTTCAGAACCTGCTGACTATTATAACAGAGTATTTATAATAGTGCCGTAACTCTAATCAATCGGCGCATTTCAGTTGTCAAAATTACGCTGATCTTAGACCGTAATACGAGCTCAAAGACCAGTAAAGCTCTTGAATCTGCATCAGCGAAGTTGCAAACTTCCCGGACAACATAAGCTAACGCTAGCTTGAGGAACAGCCCAGTGACGGGGTTCTGTCTGGGCTCTCCCCCTTAAAAGATGCACCTCGCAGCGGTCCACTGCATGAACACATACTGAAGCAGCGAAACAACACACGAGCACCCGACCCTGAAACACCAGAGTACAAAAAGCGTAGAGTTAAATCCCTTTCTGATTTATGAATGCGCCATTTTTGCTCTTTATTTTATTCTGTACGTAGTTTTGTTCTCGTTTCTCTGTGCACCTAACAAAGGTCAGTGTGAGGGGATCGATTTGTTCGTACTACTACACATAGGGTGGTACTATGACAGCATGACAGACTTATCTTAGTTTGTCGATTACCGTTAACCCCAGATTTAAACAATAAAACTAATTTGGAATAACAAAAACCGTTAAAAAAAAAACTTACTGATCTTTACATAAAGTAGTACAAAGTAGAATTCGAAATCAGAATCAGACATACTTTAATAATCCCAGAGGGAAAATACTTTTGTTACAAACATATATATTTACAACTCTGTGGTTGTAAAAGCTTGGTACGATCAAATTTTAGTTGTGTGGAAATAAATAACAAGTAGCAAAAGTAGCCAATGAGGCTCAATTTTTGAATTCAATACACATCAACTTTATGATGGTTGCTTTTCCAAGCTATGCGGATAAATCTGCCTTCTGTCGCCCCCTATTGGCAGAGAGTGAAATGTGCAGGAAAGTGAGAGTATTTGGTCTTTGTGCTTGAATTTCGGAGCCCTGTGCAGAAACATAAAACTCACACCTATGTTAACAGCAGGGCCGAAGAAACTGGGTGTGAAAAAAAAATAATTGATGGCATAATTTTGATGGATGAAAAGATAAAAACGTGTCCCACAAACCAATACCCATAAAATTGTTGAACAAGCTTTATATTTTAGTCCTTGGAAATTATATAGTCATACTTAATCATTTCTGATTATTTAATATAAAATTGTGATTGTTTTTCATAGATTATCCCACGCTGCCTCAATGATTACGAGCCATCAGCGGGTAGTTTTTGTTTGAATCAAATTAAAAAGCCAAAAAACAAAAGCCAAGGGAGGCAGGAAAGTATCGCAAACACTTTGCATTTCTAATTAATTCCCTTCAAACAAGTAAAAATGTTTATGCTAGCTTCTGAGTTTATTATACTAAGAATACTTTCACTGTAGATTATGAAGGATCTGCGTATGATAGACAATATTTAAAGGTTTAGCAACTGAATGTGTTAGAAGTTCAGACAAATGACAGAAGCCAAACTGAGGATAAAAGGAGCAAAGAAACTGTAAAAGTCTAACTCGACTGCTGCAGATCAAAAAAAGAAAAAATACCAAACACCTTTTGACTTCTCTCTAAAACCAGACAAAGGGAAACGCATTTCCAAAAATAGGTGATCCAACAAACATCGCCCACCTCCTTTCCTTCCTTACAGCCGTCCTCCCCTCCTCCTCCTCTCCTCTCTAAACCACCTCAGGCAGAAAACTAATGCTGACTAC
Organism: Fundulus heteroclitus; assembly: GCF_011125445.2. Taxonomy (NCBI): domain Eukaryota; kingdom Metazoa; phylum Chordata; class Actinopteri; order Cyprinodontiformes; family Fundulidae; genus Fundulus; species Fundulus heteroclitus. The sequence goes on along the minus strand of NC_046382.1, from coordinate 12,158,414 downwards.
TGAGGGCAGGACAGAGAAATGTTTTCATCTTTCTCCATTTACATCCGTCTCCCTTATCAGCCGTTAAGGCATCAAACGACGGCTCGCTCTTGTTGCCTGTGGTGGTGCATTCAGACCATTTTCCACTCTCTTCACTGATTTTGTTGAGGTCTTTTAGGGTTTTCCCCCTTCCCCATTAAAGCCTCCTCCTCCTCGTCTTCGGACTTTGGCGCTGCAGGAGACGTGAGCCCAGCTTCAAACATGCAAAGACAAGCCGCCGAGGACGATGAAGAGAAAGAAGCTGGGGGGTAAAGAGGGGTGAGCGAAGGGGATGGAGACAGCAGGGGAATGAGAAGAGCGTAGGGAACAAGAGGGCTGTTGTGAATCGGGTGAATGGATATTAGAAAATAAAAAAAGAAAGTGGGTTTAGGGCCATAAAACCACAGTGGATGCTATGCTTTACTTTTCATTGGCATCAAGCATTTAAACCAGATATATCTGCATCATTTGAAATTCAGTTGAGTCTGTTTATACGCCGACAACTTGCAACAAATGCCATCTCAAGGCACTCTGCAAGAAGAATGAGTTCCAATTACAAAGAAATGCACAATAAATACAGTTCGTCACAATACGATCCAATCATACAGAAGGTGTTGACTCAACCCCACCACAGTTCAGCGGTCTCATTCAGTTTCTTAAGTTTTTGTTAAGTCTATTTAAAGAAGCCCAGCTAACAGCACCAATCATCAACAAAGCAACAATCTGTCATACTGAGCAAGCATGTAGCGACAGATGGTAGTTTCTATTTAACAACTATATATCCAACTCAACATTGGCTTGTGACAACCAAGACCAAAAGGAAGTTGTGCTTTACAAACCAGCACGTACACATCTGAATATTTAGTTTATAGCTACAATTATAGCTACAGTTAAGGGGGAAATAAAGTTACACCCACTACTCCTCAGCTAATAGAACCACGTTTAGCAGCAATGAGCCACAACGCACACAGACACATACCTACACTAGCCGTTTCCTGTCTCATCTGTCCACTGGGCCTTGTCCCAGAAGCGTGGCCCATTCAGATGCGACTTTGCAGATCATGCTTGGTGATCCTTGGTGTCTGTGTGGTAAACTTTCCATATAGCATTCTAACGGAGGCCTGCTGAGTCCCAAATGAAGCTCTGGGCATAAGCTGCGACGTTCTCTTTTATTCCTGGAGAACCAACAGGGAGTTCTTTTTTTTTTTTACCCATGTGGGGGAAGAAGAGCACAAAGGAGAAGGTAGCAGGAGAAAGAAGACAGAACACAGTATTAATCAGATCCTTAAATAGTAAATATCAATTTTCTACTAGTTATAGAATAGCGTGGGCAGGGGGCCCCATCTAAGATCATCTTGCCTCGGGCCCCGGCAAGCCTGTCAGCTGGCCTGTCCACTGATGCTAGTGGATGGCAGCTAACAGGGCTGTGGACGCAGCAGGCAGGACAGTCCAATGACTAACACAGACAAATAAGGTGGAGAATAAGCAAAGACTCCCTCCCTGAGGCCACTCTGGTGCTCCCCAGTGACAGTTTTAGGCCAATCAGTGGAGTCATCGCAGAAGGGTTTGCAAGATGCCCTCTGATGTATCGTTGATTCGACTTACACGGAAATAAGAGCCACGACACGCCACGGACACACACACCTACTAATTCGGCCGTGACAGAACAATGAGCTGACGCTACAGGAGCAGAAGAAACGGAGAGCAGGCACTCATGAAGTTCAGCATGAACAAAAGCACTCTCCGCTTCTATTATCCGCTTTACTGTGACTTATCTGAACACTGGTGCGTTGAAGCGTGAAGCATAAAAATATCTGTAGTAATACAGCACCCATGCTCAACACCAAGCAAGAGCGACTTCAGTTGCACAAATGTATTGAAAATCAAATGTAAAGAAATTTTGATTTATTTTGCTGAGGATTTTCATATTTGGTATCATTGTGTGTCCTGGAGATCCAATCAGAACGTCGGTTCATAACTGGCATTAAAATCTCCTCTTTGGTTATATTGGTACATAAAACAGGTCTGTCCGTTTACTAAACAAACTAAATGTCTTTATGTTATGTTACCTCGTTGATATCCTAACAGTTATAGATCTTTATTTCTCATTTCTGTCTCTGCATGGTCTCCTTTCATGCATGCACTGGGACAGAACTAGATGTGCGCCGCGTTGGACTTCTCAATAATCAAATACAAACTGTAATCCAATTATTTTGTTCAATATTTGACTGATGTTTAAAATTATTATTTGGTAATATAAGAAAAGATATTTCCCTGACATCCAGTAAACTGCCTTAAACATGAAGATTTACCATATATCTTCTTGGTTTGGTTAAAAACTTACAACTTTTTAAAATATATATATATATTTTTTGCCTACAATCAACATTTTCAATCTGAACGGACTAAAAACAGCCAATAGAAAGGCAGCGATTTACTCTATATAAAGAAACAACACATTTACTTCTGGCTCTGACTGCAAGGAGATCAGCTAATGTTAGCCTTACAGCTGGGCAATTAATTAGCAGTTTGAACTCTAAAGGGTGCTGGTCTAAGGCTCTGCAGCACCAGGACTAGGCCACTTGTGAGAGCTGTGGGATGTGGGAGGAACCCACGGCAGAACCCGCTGCTCATTAAGGGAAAGGACAATATGCGTTTTTCCAATTTTTAAGCCTAAAACCAGAAAATCTTGTTGGTCTCGTAAAAAGAAAAAAAAAAAAAAACTGTTGTTAGTGAGACCTGCAAAGTTGCTAAATTTAGCAACACTGTTGCTACACTGGCAAATGTGGCCCAGAAGTTAAAATGAGAGCATACTTGGTAAACAGATGTACCAAAAAAAAAAAAACACCAACGTGGTTTTTTTGCAATTGTTTGGAGCCCAAATTTACATTTAACGATAAATTTGGTCAATTGCACAGCACAGATATGCAGGCCTGGTGGGTCGACAGTCTGGTGTTACACCAGAACTTTAAAAAAAAAGTTACACTTTCAAAACCAGTAGAATTTCTCACAGATTAAAGCACCTTTAACAAAAATCCAGAAAAAGTTTCCCCTGACCGTTCAGGGCAGAGGCGTCCCACAATTATATGGCAAGCTGTGTTAACATTTAATAGGTAGGTAAAAAAAAATTAAACCAAAAATTCATAAATCAAGTTATTTTAAACCATGAAGATGATTTTAATGTTAATATTCTAATTCTTTTAGAAACTGAGATGTGGGATTTCAAAAATTTTAAGCCATAATTATCAAAATACTACAAATCCAGAGTGTGATAAATGTATTTATATTTACAGAAATTAATTAACTTCATTGCACAGGCAAAAACTATTGCTTTACTGACTGATCAGACACCCGGCCAATAAAGGAAAAACTGATGCATAAGAAATATTTTAATCAGCGGGTCTTCGGGACAATTCATGGCCAGCTTGTAGTTTTTGTTTTGATTCAACCAAAAAACAAAATAAAATAAGCTGTCGAGTTAAGATGAAGCGAGCAACTTCTTTTCTGTGCTCGACAAAATTTCCCACATAAACAGAGTTAGCGTAGTCCGCCCTCTCCTCTCCCTTCACCATCTGTGGGAAACTACTTAAAGTGATAATGAGTTGTTTTTTTTAATAATTAATTTGCATATAAAAGCGGAGCCGCCTGCGTGGGCAACAGAACCAGATCCCGGATCACAGTCTGGCTGCTGGCGACGCCTCAGAGAAACACAGAAACAAGAGAGGGAGAGGAGGGGAGACAGAAAAAGGAGAACTATTGCTCTGATGGTGCGCATCAGTACCACAGCCTTTGGTGAGTTCGATCTGAAGTGTTTTGTTTTGTTTTCTGGGTCCTTGCAGAAGATGACTGAGAATCTGGCAGCAGGAGGAAAATAATTATAATATATTTGGATTTGTGTGATTTCGTTGCAGGGTAATAGGTTCTGTAAAACTTTTATACAATGTAGTAAAAAATTATTTTACAGGGGTTAGACACCAATGTTAAAATGTCAGACCATGATAACTCAGCACCTCACATCTTTACTGCCTAATATTGGCCCACTCTGGATAAAAAAAAAAAGAAAAAAAAGGAAAAACCCAAATCTGTCAGATTAAAAGGACCTCTCCTGTCCAGGCGACGTTTCTCAACCTCCAGCTCAAACTGAGATCTGGGTTCTGGTTCTGCCTTTCCAAAAGTTAAATTTTCCTTGCATTAAGTCATATTTTGGTTGATTTGGACAGACTCACTTTTAATGCAAAAAAAAAAAAAAAAGTGATATGATCAGTTTTAGATGTTTAGCAAACATCTAAAACTGATCAAAACTGTAATTTTATACATCTCGACTAAAAATCCAGTTCCATTTAGGAAAGTTACCCCACAGAATGATGCAGCCACCACCGTGTTTTACTGTGGGTATGGTGTTCTTTTGGTGATAGGTTAGTGTTGTTAATTGGCAACAAATACAAGTAACGCTCCAAAAAAGAAAAAAAAATGATGATATTTAGATATTATTTATATATATATATATATTATATTTACTCTCGGTCATTACTTCAAGATTATTGGGAAATCATTTCAGGTGAGGACCTCCTGAGGCTCGAGGTGGGAACACCAACAGTTTGCAACGCAGCACTCAAGGCAAAGGGGGACTATTTTGAAGAATCTAATAAAATGAATTTTGAGTTATTTCACAATTTTTTCTTTGCTAGAAAATTATACATACTTTCCTTCATAGTTTTGATGTATTTGCTGTCGGTCTACAACGTAGAAAGTAATAGAAATAAGCAAAAACAATTGAATGGTAGAGGTGAGTACAAACTTTTGACAGCTAGAGTAGAATCATTACACAATAAAACATTTCAAGCCTAAATTTCTTGTAACTTTGACAGTTAGGGCTTACGGATGGATGGATGGATGGATGGATGGATGGATGGATGGATGGATGGATGGATTGCATTTTTCTCCTGATTGATGTATTTGTGGACAGAAGCTCCTTTGTGACATTTCAGCAAACTAAGGCTCTGACTAAAGGATGCAAATGATCAAATGTCAGGAAAATCCTACAGGCACAGCTAAACTTTATTCCCAGTTAATTATATTTTGTAAAACTGATGGCAGCTGTGAACTATAAAACACAAAATGCTCAAACCAGTTGCTTAACCAAAGTACTAAATTAACAGTTTACAAACTTTTGCAACTTGGTAATTGTTATTTTTTGTATTATTTGTCCTGACCAGTTTGTTTTGCTTTTAGCTGAATTGTTCACAAGATGTTAAATTAAAGGTGACAATAAATCATCATGCACAAACAGACGTTCAGTATGAAAAACACAAGGAAATAGAGAGTATGCACTTTCCAAAAAGCCCCCCAAAAAAATGTTTTTAAAGCTCATCTTTAATTGTGTTTGCAAAGTCTTGGCTTAAGTTCTGGTGCTGTTTGTGCCGTAAACAGGGCTGAAAGGCCTTTCACTGCCTTTAAATGGATTTAGGCCCAGAAAATGTCATTACTGTAATGGATCTAAAAACAAAAGCAACAGAATTTGTTACATCAAGTAACATCAAGTCTGAGGAAAGCAACGTTTCAGCCATTAACTATCCCATTTTAGTCTTTTAAGAAGTTATGAATAATAAAAATAAAACAAGCTACGAAAACCAAGCCATATATTTTGATTATATTTGGAAGTCAATTTCTGCTAAGTGGGGTGGGAGGTTTTCAACAAAGCAGACATAAAAGCTAAAGGGAAGGAAAAAGTTGTCGTTTTGAGTAAAGATAATCTCTGTCCTCTGCATATTCCAGCCTCAGACAGCCCCGCAGCTACCAGCGCAGCACAGGTTACATAAAACAGCCTCCAACCACTGCAGCCGTAACAATAACGCGCACTGACTGAGAACGAGAAACACAACATGTGCTGGTGGTACTCACTGAAGCTGCGGCCAAGGCCTCCTGGTCGTAGTACTTCTTCCTCTCGTATTTGTCCCGGATGAACACTTCCACGGCTCTGAGGGTTGGAGTTAAGGACTGAACCTCCACACACGTAATCCAGTGGTCACAAAAGTTACCAATTGTTCTGTAAAAGCTGCCAGACATCGTACAAGAAAAAAGGTTCTGCCCAGACACGCTGCCAGACCTGATGGGGTCTTCTTGTTCTTGCAGCTCTGGAAGAGCTAGGTGTAGGTACAGGCTTCAGAAACGTAAAGAATCTCAGATTTTGCGTCTTTTCACTGAGATTTTGGTGCCAAACTGAGTTTATAATGGCTGATTAGAATTTTTGACTTTCTGATGTCAGTCACACACAGCTGTGGTCAATACACCAGTCAACGCAGGCATGAACGTAACATTAATGAGCATTTAATGATTTACTTGAGCATTTTCTTTCAGGAAGGCGTGGCTATTTACGCTTTCCTCAGTCCCCTTGGCAGAATGAATATATATATATATATATATATATATATATATATATATATATATATATATATATATATATATATATATATATATATATATATATATATATATATATATATAATTATGTACATCTGTTGGCTTCCTGGCACAGACCCGGCTTTTATACATTGTCATACACAATTTGTAATTTGGTAGTCCTTGTTTATTATTCTATTTATTTTGTGTAGAGAATCAAAAAGTCCCACAGCAAGATGCCGCCACCACCGTGCTTCACAGTTGCTACAGCGCTCTCAGGTTTGAAAGTCTTCATTTCACTGAGCTGAAAAGGAAAGCTTGGGGTAGAATCGGGGAGGAAAGGGTGGGGCTATGCCTCGGTCTTTCTGCCTGCAGGAAGAACCCCCCTTCTGCAGGCAGAACGAAAGATGCCAGTTTGGATCATTCCAGACCTTGGTTGTTGTTTTTTACTTTGACTTAGACTTAAACAACTTTATTTGTCATTTTGTATGCACAAAGTCCGTGCAGAACGAAATTTCGTTTGCATACAGTTTGAAAAATCACAGTAAATTGCAGGAAATTTCAGGATAAAGATGCAGCAGCGGTTTATGTAAACAATGTAAAAAAATCACAGTAAATTGTAAGGAAAAATCACAGTAAATCTCCACACCACACAGCGAGACAGCTGGTCAGAATGCTCTCTATGGTGCTTCTGTAGAAGGACTTTGGTTTTAATGCAGAGAGCTTCGACTTGATGGACGTAAAACAGGGGCATGAGACTGAACTGCTTTCTGATCAAGAAATCAAGTTCTACGGAGTCCTGCCAACAACCTAAATGGTTGTTCAGGAGTGGAGGAAGCAGAACGATTCAATTACATTAAATTTTATTTATATATCCAATGTCAAGTTCTGAAACTCAGGTTCTGGATCGGAGTTCATTGGAATTATTTAATATTTTATCACACAGATTTTATTTTGATATTAATCAGGTGTCTATCGCGATATATATTGATATTGACTTATTGCCCAGCCCTACTTTGCACTTTGGAAATGTATCAAAAGCAGCAGAGATACAAAGCAAGTTGCATGCCAGAGTCAGACCCCTTGCAGACTATGTAAAATGGAGCGAGAAAGAACAGGAAAGAAAGAGCAGTGAGAGAGACTAAAGAAGAAAAGGCACTGGCCACTGATGCAGAAAAGTGCACTAAATTGATGTTTTTTTCATGAGGGAGCAGGTAAATATGAAGTGGCGAACAGTGACGACGCTAACAGCCTATCCTGCACAAACAGGTAAATAAGCAGGTTAGTCTCACTTTGAGCAAACAAGGGGGTCGAAACTGACTCAATAAAACAAAAGGTTTTAAGATACTGAACATTTTTTAAAATATGGTTAACAAAGAGCCAATGGGGGAAAAAAATATTTAATAGTAAAATATCCAGGAATTCAGATTTAGTGTACCCTTCATAAACTCCACTTCTAAATTATATAAACATTGTAAAATCATTGTTATATTATGGTATTTAATTTTGTTTTACCTGGTAAAATCCCACTGAGATCAAGAAAATATTTGTTGCATTATGAATATATAGCCAAAGCATCAAAGCATCAATTAGTACATTTGAATAGATGGAAACTTATGTGAGTTTAAATTTGTTTTTTGTTTTTTTAGAAAAAAGTAGCATCAATTCAGTGAGCAGCAGTAGTGCAGCAAGAGCTCCTGCTGGCGTGGAGGTGGTGAAACGTGGCAATAAGGAGTCAAAGCAGGAACCTTCCTGGACAATAGAAAAGCACAAAAGACACCTGCAGGTGATAAGGTTGTGCTGGTGGTGGCGTGGCCTGGTAGGAAATACTTGGCCTGAATTATTGTCCCAGTCCGCCCCAGCCCACCTTCCAGGATTTTGACCAGAAGTTGCACTGCAAAAATACAACTAAAAATTTGAAAATTCTTCTTGAAATGAGAGTATTTTTCCTTGATTTGAGCATTTAAATAACATTATTTGCCAGTGGAATAAGATCTTTGCACTGAAAATAGGAACAACTCATCTCCATCATCTTATTTCAAGTGCTATAGATCTAATTATCTTATTTTAGGGGTAAAAAAATACTAATTGCATTGGCAGATAATCTTATTTACCTGCTCACATCAAGGGCAAATATATTCATTTCATTTCATTTTTAGTTCTCTTTTTGCAATACATGATATCCAGAAGCACAGAGAAAATTACAGGAGTTAAATAGAAAACAGATATGATGACCTTTACAAATACAAGTATTTGATGCAATAAATGCTTTGAAATGTGTGTTATTTTTTCTGTAGCCCACCATAGACAACGCATAAAAGGTTTTAAACTCCTTAGAAAAATTTCAAAAAAAATTTCAAAATAAAGAATCAAGCTGGTCCGACCTTGAAAGAAAACCTTGAAAGAAAACAGAAAATGGGTTTGAATTAGGAAATGTCTGACTGGTGCATCTCCACAGGAAACAGTGAAAAAGAAACCAAACGTGTTGATAAAAATAGAAAAGGTGATGGTTTGTTTCTCCATCTATGAAGCTCATGAGGTTTATTTTATGGAGAGCTTTTATCATTTTTTTTTATGAAAACCCTCTTTAAAAAGCACACAGTTTGAAAGACAGGATGTTATAGCACTCAATCAGTAAAGACCTTAAAGGTATTTGGTTATGGGACTGTTTATAGTTTAAATCTGGACAGCTACCACTGTAAACAAATGATACATCACTTAATGCAAGCGTGGGCACCAACTCTTAAACTCGCACTCTTCCACCTGACGGCATCACAACACCAGCATTAATCCCACACCTCTTATCTCCCCATTTCAGCAGCAATGCCTCTGTCAGATCAAGTAATAGACCTCAAAGGATTCAGGGGCGAGGACCACCCACACGGGTGGAGCCAAGAGATAGGATGGAAGAGGCAGGCTGCTGGAGATGCATCTCAAACGCGGCCTTTATTTATCGCAGTCGGGCGGAAATGGCAGCATCGATAGGATGCGACTGGCCCTGCTTCTCAGGATGACAGTGGGATATACTGTGAGCTACGTGACGGGGCCGTTATGTGAGACGCATGTCAACTGGGAAGTGCCCGATTAGGGCGAATGCTGCACCAAAACATCCAAATCCAGATTGGGCCTAATTTATAAAAGAAATAAATAAAAAAATCAGATTCACGTGACGGAAACAATCTGTTATCGAGTTACACTCATTGGTGCGCATCTACAGAAATACCTGAACTAAGAAATCAAAAGACATGTCTCCTTGAAGGGGACATTTTTCACATTTAAATCATTCGCTTATGATCTATATAAAGTGGAACTTCAATGCTTCGGTCTGAATTCCTCGTTAATTTTCCCCCCCACGTTAACCTTTTATTGGCCCGTTCTGAGATGCGCATGATAGCAACTTGTTTTGGCGCCGTCTCTTTAAATCTAGAGGAGACACTTCACAGCCCGCCCCCGCCTCCAGAAAATGGGCCATTTTTGTAGTATGCTGTAGAACGGTGTTCTGAATTGTGTGGGTTAATACACCCAACAACTAAACATTTTTGCTTATCCGCTTGTAGCTTCAGCATCCTTCAGCTAGGACTACAAAATAGCAGTGAGAAATAAAAATGGTGGATTCATGACCTCTTTTAGCAGCTCCACGGCTAATACTGTGACGTTATTGTGCACAAAACTTAACAGAATAGAGAAAACTGAATGGCTTGAAGAATATGACCTTAACAGAATATAAAGATGTCTATGCAGCATGAGGACAGACTACATTGAACCTTTCAGCACTCCTGGAGACTCAAGTACACCACAAGATGTATTAAAGAGCTAAAAAAAAAAAAAGGGTTTTGCATGATATGACCAATTTAATGTCCCCCCCCCCCCAATCTAAATTTTAAGATGAAGTCCTGAGGGAGGAGGAAGGATCTCTATTTCTGTAGGAATTAGGAGAGTAACTCGAAACAGGAAGCAGCTTAATTAAGTAATCAAATTACATTAATTGGTACGTTTAAATAGGAATTACTACTTTATGGGTAGAGAGGAAGAATGGGAAGGAGAAAGGGAATCTTTTGCTCTGTAATTATTTTAATTTCAAATGTATTGTAACTAGTATGCAGTCTACACTCTGTATGTACGCAGAAAATTATGCTTTTTCCTAGTTGTTGAATTTTTCTTTTACCACTTAGAGAAAATATTTTATTTAGAAATACAAGCAAGAGCATTTTTAAAAATCTCAGTTCTTCAAACTAAAAACATAATCTCCATATAATTGTTGAAAGCACTTTGGGCAGCGCCTTACTATTAGCCATGACATAATGAATGGAGAGCAATGCACAGCATAAAGCTCAGATTAAAGTCGCAGTTTCCAGCAGAATGTATGCTTGTGGCCTTTCCTCTGCTTTTAATACAATACAGCCTCATATTTTAGCTCTAAAATGATTAACTGATTTTAAATTGTGTCCTACTATTGTTGAATGGGTCTTACTTTCTTGTTGACAGATCACAGCATGTCAGGGTAAATGGTTATGTGTCATTTGAGGCGTTTTCTTCTATTGGTTCTCCTTAGGACTGCGTTCTTTATCCCCTGCTGTATGTCCTGTACACTAATGATTGCAGGAGTAAGTACTTAGTTAGACAGATCCTGAAATTTGCAGATGATACAGTTATCATCAGTCTGTTAGAGGAAGAAGATAAGAATTGGTCAGGTAGTGGAGGACTTCATTTTGTGGTGTGATAATTCCTATTTGACATTAAATGTCTCTAAAACTAAAGACGTGTGTATAGATTTTGGAAACAAGTCCAGTCCAGTATCTTAAATTCTCATTAAAAATTAAAACTGTGGAGTTCTGTCCTGCAAACGTTCAGTGAAAACACGGATAAGGTTAATAAAAAAAAAAGCTCACCAAAGACTCCAGTTCCCACATAAATTAAATAAGGTTGGAGTGTGTAAAATGCTGAGGACCTTTTTCTATAACTCTGATTGAATATGTCCTCACTTCCACTTTTATCACCTGGCTTGGCAATCTGTCAGCTGGAGACAAGAACAGGATTAAGCAAATTGTAAGAATTGCTGGCAAAATTATAGGAGTGAGATTATCCAGTTTAGAGGAAACCTTTTAAAAAAAGAGTCCTACAGAAGGCCAAACACATAATTCATTCTTCAGATCACCCCCTCCATAGTGAAATCCAGCTGCTACCATCGCGGAGGAGATTCAGAGATCCTAAATCAAGAACAAACAGATGGAAAAACTTTTTTACTAGTCAGGCCATCATTCAGATAAATCTTAAAGGTTATCAGGCTTGATTTGTTGTTCAGCCTGTTTTAATTGATACTGGTAGATGGATGCTTACTGTGATTGTTTCTGTGGCGTGGCTATTGTCTACGTTTTCTTGTCCCACCTTGCTGTAAGGAGAATTTCCCTAAGGGGACCCATTAAAGTTGATACTTGCTTGAGAAGTTGATTAAAGCCCATGTTTGCAGCGCTGCTGATGGAGCGGGTGCTCTACGGGTGAGAGCAGGGCGCATGCACAGGGAGAACAGGCAAACTCCATGCAGAAAGACCCCAGGCTGGGATCCGAACCCAGGACCGTGTTACTGCAAGGCAACAGTGCTAGCAACTACGGCACCGTGTGTATCCTGGTGCTGGATGTAAAAATAAAATAAAAAAAATATGGCAGGAATTTCACTTCAGGACTTTCATTCATTGTCTTCATGTCCAGAGTTGAAGAACACAAACGCGCGCAGATACACACACACACACACACACACACACACACACATGCTGAGACGGTCGCTCTGCTAATCCTGGGCCTGTTATCTGCAGCTCTCAGCCAGCGCGGCTGCTGTCAGGACAGCTAATGGACTTTAGAAGAATCGAGAACGATGACCACCCGCACAAATGGGCCCCGCCGGACCCGAGATACTGTATTAGAGCCACATTTAGCATGCAGAGATTCTTTATTTCAGTCTGCTGGTGTAAATATGAACATATAAAGCTGCTGCTGCTGTGTCTTCTATCACAGAAAAAGGGGGGGAAACTGAACGCGGATGTTATATCGCTGTAGACAGACGAAGCTGGAGGGGTCTGGAGGACAAAAAAAAATGTGTTTAAAAACATACTGAAGTGGCAAGTCTGTTATTTAGTAATTGAAACTTAGTTAAAAAGTAAAATACGTAACATGGGATTCTGTTATTTCAGAATATGATTTTAAACTGGCACAAAATCCACATGTTTTTAACAACTAGTGTAGTTACTGTCTGCAGTCTGGTGATAGGAATCACACTCATTTATGTAACTAGTGCACTGATGATGAAGCTTATTCATAAAGCACATTAACAAGTATGCTTTTGAAGGGCAGTATTTAGGTTTATTAGGCTATAACAGGCATGCAGTCACAGCCACACGGTTACCTAAAGAAGACGACAAGAAGCTGGGATTTGTCTTTTATCATGACTTTTATCGATATCACAATAGTACCACAACACATTGTTATCAAATTTAACGTCCAGAGCATGTGCTCCCCCTAGTGGATGGCTTGGCGTAACTGCAATAAAAATAGCTGAACTGCAGACGTGTAAAGCGTCCTCCTTGGATTAAGAAACCGAACGCAGGTGGATGTTTATATACTTTTCAAAATAAAATGAAATAGCCTGTGTGCGTCCACGTTCCTTGTTAGTTTCTGCTTGTTGGCTGTGCACTTCTAGTGTTTATGTATCTGGTTAGCTTAACAGCTATCTTAGCAGTTAGCTTTGGTGTTAGCCGTTCATTGTAACTCCGATGCTCTCACGGTGTACTTTTAAAATGGCTGAATCTCGCAAGAAGCAAAGCTTATGTTTATAAGAAGAAGAGGAAGGCCTCAGAAGAAAGTAATAAGACCAAAGTGGAGTTTCACACAATCCCCCTAAAGGAGCAGAAGAGCAGGTAAGACAGTCTTGCGTATGTGCAGTTCTTCAGAAAGGGACTTCATGGAGAGGAAAAAAAACGCTTTTTGCTGCGAAGGTACATCTAAAAAAGGTGTTCATGGGGTGTGATTGGTTTTTCTATACAATTAATGTTTTAATAAACAATGTTAGTGTGGAATGTGTGTGACTGAATCATCTTTCTGTCATGCCCTGACACAAAAAATCCTGCAACAGAACCAAGGTGTGCTTTCTTTTCACCATGACTGTGTGTGGACGGTTTTATTAAAGGAAAATGTAATTTCCGTCATGAGACGGGATCTGTGAGTGAACACTGCATGCGAAAGCTGTGGGAGGATACTGGTCCGTCTGTGGCCTCCTGAAGTTCTCTGGTAGGTGGGCTTCGTAGAGCTTGCGAGCCCGGGTGTTGCCCATGTCCACCATGCTCTGCAAAAACAGTGACAAGAAATTACACAAAGAAAATGACAATAAATAGAAAAAAAAACCCAGACATGACAGGAAGGAAGGCAACTGGTAAAAGAATCAGGCCAGCGCACAGCAGGTTCTTACATGTGCAAAATCTGCATTCAACCGATTCTTTCCGTCGACGACTCCTTTGCATGCATGCACGCACACAGCAAAGGACACACTGGCTGTATGCAGCAAGGCTAAATTAAGAGGAGGGTGATGGATGGGGTGATGATAGGAGAAACGGAGGAGACAGAGTCGGAATAATCAGGCATCCAGAATTAATTAGTCGCTGAATGCAGTGATTAACATTCGAAGTGAGACCCTCTTCCACTCACACACAGCTGACCGAGAGGCAGCACACTCACACCAGACAGTTAAATCTATTAGCGCACTGAATGATTTGGAAAAGTACTGGCACGCTCGTCTCAGTATGACAGATGCACAAACACACAGGGTATATTGTGTGGAACGTAATCAATGTGACGTGGCGAACACAAAGCACAACTATGTGAGGCGGGCAACATTCAGCATTCCCAGTGTGTTTACATAGCTGTTGTCTGGTGTGTTAAAGGACACTAATTTACACTAAAGACACCACCTTAGGACAGCTTGGGAACATACTAGTGTTGTCACGATCAGAATCAGCTTTATTTGAAAGGTTTGTGGGAACAAACAAGAAATCTGAACAAGCAGAACAGCAAAAACTACAATCTATAACAAAAACTAGATACAAATTTAAAGTAATAGTTAAGAACAGGGGCAGCATGTAGATACAAGAAGGTCTTTTTTTGTTTTACAAACAAAAGACCCGTTTACACTACACTTTTTTAACCAAGTCGAGCCGAGACCAGTCCGAGCTTGGATCAGTTAACCAAGCCAAGACGACCGTTTACACACCACACTATTCCGGTTCCTTGGTTGCTCCTCGCCTCCTAGTGACGATCTGCGGTACTACCGCTCTCTGGAATTGAAGGCGGGACCGAGCAAATCAAAATGGCGGCGCCCGTAACATTCAGGATGTTATGGTTAGACATAGTCGGCTTTTGGGACGTGGATAAGACAAACGAACGTCTAATAAGGATTTACAGACGCAGGAAACAACAACAGACGCTCAGGTTCATCACACTGCTAAGCAGAATCATCTCTGGAAACCGTGTGGCACGGTAAGGAAGCTAGTATTATTATGAATGTCTGAAATTTGTCTGAATGGAGTGTGAATCGGGACGAGCAGCCAGACACGGCGGAAAAACCGCTGACAGTCAGCTGACTGTAAGGGGATGACGCGGTCTGCTCATGCGCTCTTCGTTTTCAGAAAACCAGGACAGAAAATTTAAAAAAAAAACAGTCCGAGACCACGTCAGGAACTGGTCTGCATTTAGTGCGGTCCGGTTATGTTTAGCGCGGTCCAGTTCAGTCTGCTGACCATTTACACACAAGAGTTATCTCGGTTACCGAGTTCGGACTGGTCTCGGCTCGGTTAAAAAAAGTGTAGTGTAAACGGGCCTATACATAACTGGAAGTATATATCAGACTAAAAGTACTTTTTGAAAACAACCTTTAAGCAGGTATTGAACATTCTTTTCTTTAAAGTTGCAGTAGGGAGTTTTAAGAAAACCATGGACTTATTTGTCCTTGGGGTTCCTGACATCCAAGTTGGTAATTTCAACTGGAACGGTCCCTAAAGTCAGTATAACGAGTCGTAAAGTTGGTGGTCCCTGACTTCAGCTGCTCACAGCATCACTGAATAAAATGTCGTACCTTGACTGATTCTAGCAGTTCACGATTATTTATGTAACATTTAGTCAGTCGTACAGGTACTCTGCTTATTGGCATAAAATACTGCTTAGAACAGCGTTATTGTCATTATTATTGTTTGAACAACAGTAGCCGTAGTGGCTAAGCCAGCAATGAAGGATCCCAACCTATTGTGTTTTTTTTAACGTTTCATGTTCAGTAGAAAAGTTCAAGCACACCTTCCAGTTCCCTCGCCTTGCTCTCTGCTACAGGTGCTACAGTACTACAGCCCTGCCTCCACAGCTCCTCCCTCCATATGCATCAGCGGAGACTGCCATGCTGCTCCAATGTTTACCTGTCTTTATTTTCTAAGCAGTTTTCTTGCTGTTTCGCCACCATTTCTCCACAAAACTGCAACCCACAGGCAATCTTGAGTGAAATGACGATTGTACGGTCACGGCCAAAAGAATTGAGAATGACACAGATATTATATTTTCACATGATCTGCTGCCCTCTGGTTTTCATGTGTGTATGTCAGATGTCATCACATACTTACAGAAATACAATTGCAATCATATTATGAGTAACAAAAGCTTAATGCAGAAAGTCAATATTTGCAGTGTTGAGCCCTCTTCTTCAGGACCTCTGCAATTCTCCCTGGCATGCTCTCAATCAACTTCTGGACCAAATCCTGACTGATAGCAGTCCATTCTTGCACAATCAATGCTTGCATTTTGTCAGAATTCCTAGGTTTTCATTTTTCCACCCGTCTCTTGATGATTGACCACAAGTTTTCAATGGGATTAAGCTCAGGGAAGTTTCCAGGCCATGGACCCAAAATCTCTAGGTTTTGTTCCCTGAGCCAGTTAGATATCACCTTTGCTTTATGGCAAGGTGCTCCATCATGCTGGAAAAGGCATTGTTCATCACCAAACTGCTCTTGGACGGTTTGGAGAAGTTGCTCTCGGAGGACATTCTGGTACCGTTCTTTATTCATGGCCGTGTTTTTAGGTAAGACTGTGAGAGAGCCGACTTCCCTTGGCTGAGAAGCAACCCCACACATGAATGGTTTCAGGATGCTTTACTGTTGTCATGAGACAAGACTGGTGGTAGCGCTCACCTCGTCTTCTCCCAACAAGCTGTTTTCCAGATGTCCCAAACAATCGGAAAGGGGATTCATCAGAGAAAATGACTTTACCCCAGTCCTCAGCAGTCTACTCCCTGTACCTTTAGCAGAATATCAGTCTGTCCCTGATGTTTTTCCTGGAGGGAAGTGGCTTCTTTGCTGCCCTCCTTGAGACCAGGCCTTGCTCCAAGAGTCTCCGCCTCACAGTGCGTGCAGATGCACTCACACCTGGCTGCTGCCATTCCTGAGCAAGCTCTGCACTGCTGGTAGCCCGATCCCGCAGCTGAAACACTTTTAAGAGACGGTCCTGGCGCTTGCTGGTCTTTCCTGAGCGCCCTGGAGCCTTTTTGGCAACAATGGAACCTCTCTCCTTGAAGTTCTTGATGATGCGATAGATTGTTGACTGAGGTGAAATCTTTCTAGCTGCGATTCTCTTTCCTGTTAGGTAATTTTTGTGCAGTGCAATGATGACTGCACATGTTTCTTTAGAGATAACCACGGTTCACAGAAGAGAAACAATGATGCCAAGCACCAGCCTCTTTTTAAAGTGTCCAGTGGTGTCATTCTTACTTAATCATGACAGATTGCTCTCCAGCCCTGTCCTCATCACCACCCACACCTGTGTTAATGGAGCAATCACTGAAACAATGTTAGCTGGTCCTTTTAAGGCAGGGCTGCAATGACGTTGAAATGTGTTTTGGGGGATAACGTTAATTTTCTAGGCTAATATTGACTTTGCAATTAATTGCTGTTACGCTGATCACTCTTTATAACATTCAGGAGTATATGCAAAGTGCCGTTATAAAAACTGAAGCAGTAGACTTTGTAAATATTAACATTTGAATCATTCTCAATACTTTTGGCCATGACTGTAGTGTGCGGGGGAGGGGGTGTTAGCAGCGTGTGCACAACACTGATTGACACTGCTAACAACCAGTCAGAGCCAGACATTCCTCCTGGCTCTGATTGGTTGTTTCTGACCGGGAGCGGTTTATTTCTGCAGATGGCAGTAGGACTACTGGGAGGAGCCAGAGGAGCTTGATTGTCTCAAATTTTACTATCAGGACATAGTGACAGTTCTAACAAGTATGTAAGAAAAACACATTTATACAAAAGTTACCTACTGCATCTTTAACGGCACAGTTCAGTATTAAATATGTCTATAATCCAAAGTGTTTCATTTAGTGAAATGAGTTTGTAAGATAAATGACCTTTCTTAGGAGTACTCTAATTTACTGAATATGATTCCATTTATGGACGGACCGACCGACAGATGCATGAAAAATGGGTGGATGTGTGGATGATTAGCAATTGGTCATAGTGGGTACCTAAATAGTTTTTCTCTCTAAATTATAGATGGATGGATGGACAGAGAAATGAACGCATTTATGGACTGACTGGATTCCTACACATTTTTCATTTAAAAATTATATATAGGTGGACAGAAAGATGGATGTTTTAGGCAAAGTAGTAGGGAATAGCTTTGTGGAATGTCCATACTTATCCAGAACTGAAAAAAAAATGTGTCTTCATATTGCGTAGGGCTCATACTTACGTCACAAAACAAATTTAATCACAGAGGAACTTCCTTACAGTGGGTAATAATTGCTCCTTTCATTTTAGATATCATTAAGCTGCGCTGCTTCAATAAAAGCCTTTCTTTATGGCTTAAAGGCAAACTTGTCGAGTCATTTTCAAAGGACAGAAATCCTTTTTTTTTTTCCTTCTCCCAACTTCTTTCATTAAATCCCCATTTCATCTGCTCCCCTTTCAGAAATAAATACTCTGCACTTCTAACTTGACAAATGAGTGAATAAAAACAGCAAAAGTGTGTCCAACTGAAGCAGAGAACACACTGTGCTACGCTGGAGTACAATGTGAGCAGTAGGGGGTGTTATTCATGGAACATAATATGGGTTAACTGTGTCAGGTATGGGTGAGAGTTTGAAGACGGTCGGCGGGTCCAAATACCTGGATCTGCTCACTTGTCCACTGGTCCAGGTTGACAGATTTGACTCTGGAGATGTGGACGCCCAGGTTGCGATGGATGCCGGCGCAGCGGATACACATGAACACCCCGAGGTTCCATGATGCCCACCGAGGACCTTAAACAGAGAATATTTCCCCTTTATTAGCTTCCATGGTTAGAGTTTGAACGCAATGTCTTCTGGCAGCGTGAGCTATCCAAATGAATAATATAACCTTCAGTTTATTCAGAGCAGAATGGGAGTTTATCAGGTCATAAAAAGCTAGATAAAAAGGGATGCTGCAGCCAGATGGTGACATCCTTTGTGTGGTGGCTATGAGACCAAAGTGGACTCCATGTCCTGCATACGAAGCCACTGCAGACCTCCGCAGAAGTCTTGTGAAGGCTGGACAGCCTCTGTTGGTCCCGCTGCGTTCTTAAAATGCCTCCCATGCTTAAACCCTGCAAACACACTCCACATCCTGGCAGACTTTTCACAACACCGCCTTAATCCTGCGAGAAGGGGTTTAATCCATCCAATAAATTACACTAAGAGAGATTTTACAATGAAGTATGGACTGTGAGTGCTGTTTATAGATTACAGTAGAAGTACAACCAAAGAGAAAGCGCGCTCCCTTTCTGTTTCCTTACATAAAATAAAGAGGCCATGTGAACAGAATATTTTTTTAATTTCAGACTGATTGGAAGATTTCCATCTAAGACATTAAAAGGTTTCCTTTTTTTAACTTTAGGCTGCACGCATTCTCATTTTTACCTGATGAATTAGAGCTGTAATTGACCACTGCTGTGATTAAAGACCAAAGAAAAGTGCTTTGAATTTGTTAAAAGCTGCCAAAGGTTATGAATTTATTTAAAAAAAAAAAAAAACAGAAAACTGGCACATGACTCAGTAATGTGCTACAACGCAGAGCTTAAGCACATTCTTCCAAAGTGAAAGAGTAGAATCCGAATGAATACAATGGCAGGAATTTCAAGTGATTTATATAAAAAAAAATAAAAACATACAGAACCTCTAAGTGTTGACTTGGATTTTTGAAATCTTTTCCAAACGGCTTGGTTTAGTGAAACGGGTTTAAACGGTTTCCAGGGAAATCTGTCACTGGAGTGAAACAAGCACCATGTAGAAAGTGACAGAAAATTACCCAGGCTCGGCCAAATCTCTACGGGGATGAATTGGAGATGACACAGAAATGATAGTGAAATTATTCTAATGGCCTGGTGGCTAGAATCCCGCTGCAGCACTCGTGCTCTATCCCTGTCCAGAGCACGGAGCTTACTTGTGACTTTAAACACATAAAGTGCTACGGTTTTAGTTTTATGGATCCCGGCTATGTAACGGTGGCGCAGGAAGCCTAGTGGGCTTGCTGGGTTTGACTAAGAGCATCAGTGTGCTAATGCAGTGGCACTAATGCGTTGGATAGCCTGAGGGGGCATTAAGGCAGCTGAATGAGTGTTAAGCCTAAAAAATCAAGCAGCTCAGTCATTGTAAGCTGGACTCTATCTGTTGGAAATCTATCAATATCTGTCAGACTTCGTTTGGGTCTGCTCTGAAATCGCCTCTTTCCAAAGACATAAAAAAAGCAGAGTCCTATTAAAAATATAAATCATATTTACAAACTTTACAGGTCCAAATGGCAGGAACAAAAACCAATAGGAACTATGTAAATGTTGAGACAGCCTAGCTAAAATAACATAGCATTAACCTATTTTACATGCGAAAAAAGCCTTTACCAGCTTATCGGAACCACTTTGGGAAAGGTACTAATCTTAAAAAAAGGTTCAGGAGGAGAAAAATGGCTCTGACAAATTATCCAAATGAAAAAAAAAATAAGATCAATAGAAAAATAACTAGTTTTCCCCATAATTGGCAAATTCTGCAGATATTTTATTCAACTATACTTAAGCTTCATTTATGACAAATAAGAATACACAATAAGAAAATGCAAGCGGTCCACCACTGCAAAGGATGTTTCCTGCACAGGTGTTGTAGCATTCAGGACATGCTTTCAAGGAAAGTTTTCTTTTCATATCCCACTTTTAAAGTGATCCCACTTTCTCATTATCTCTGCACTTCTTTCTGCCCCTTATCGACTCCCTCCATAGCTGATAGTCACACTTGGCATCAGCAGTATGGGCTATCATTAGCGGAAGTTGGAGCGTTGTGCAACACTAATAACCATCTGGACAGTGTGCTAAATAGTGAGACAATTTACTGAGGCCTCAAGGCAGATAATTTGCCCGCAAGAACTTTTGTAATTGAAGTACTCAAATCGTTCGAGGAATCATTTCAGCCCTAAATGGCATCGGATTATAACTAAGATCCAACTGGATTGTATGAGATTGTGCGTTTCACAGATAAACGACGGTTCAGAATATAAATATATGCTCAATATATACACCTCCCCTAACGCTTAATAGAATTTCACTTACAAAGTTGCACCTTGTTCCCGTATCTTTGAAGCCTGCAACAAACTTTTGCCGCAATTCTGGCTGTATATATTTGACCACTCTTGATTTAGTAGCGTTTATTTAAAGACGCTATAAGCAATACTGACACCTGGTGGCTCAAATTGGTACAACAGTTTGCCAATTACAACAATCTAATAATGCGTTTTTGAACGGTGTGTTGCTGTTGTGAATTTTTACTTACACAGGATAGGTCTATGCTTTTGTATTCTGTTCTATTTCTGGTCCGCTTTCCTTAATGGCTTCCTGCTCTTTTGCCAAGATAAAATACCAAATGCTGCGTTCTGGGAACTTTGATATGATTGGCTGAGGAACCAGGAAATAAACTCTGGGTTTGAAAGGAGAAAAACGTCACTAAGACATTGTTGATGGAGAGGACCGATTGTTTATAGGGAATGTTACTTCCATCCCAGGAGACAAATGAGAATGATTTAAGTTTATTTTACAGTAAATATCTTACTTATAGCTCCTTTAAATTAGTGGGTTTCCAGGAATGGACCATACTCTTAAGCATAGCCCTCACACTTTTAATTGGGTTGAAGTCAGTTTTGGGGGAACACCATTCCACATGTAGCTGTGATTTAGGGATCATGGTCCTGTTGAAACATCAAACCCTTGTTTTGAGGTGAGTTTGGGCCTTTGGGGGTGACTTGAAACCTAAAGTTAACCTAATATCCATTCCAAAACAGCAATAAAGTTTGTGTATTTTTAATAATTTTCCTGTTGAATCCAATATCTCTTAAATCCAGATAGTTCAGAGTGAAAATTTCTGAGCAGTACTGCAATCCGGTCAACCTGCAGATATTTTTGTTAAAGGTATCACACAACATGAATATTGCAGCAGTCCTTGCCTCCAGCTCTGGAAATCATGCATGTCCATCTGTGCTCGCTGTGAACAGCACCAGTTTAGGTAATTTGTGTTTCTGTTTTTATAGACACTCGTCTCCCGTTTCAACACAGAGGAAGCTGAATTGCACTCTCTCTCTCTCTAGATTCAAGCCCTGCAGTCACCACGTACACCCCGGTACCCATTTTTGGACTTCCAACCCGATTATCTATCTGAAACACGATATCAACCTCGTTCATGTAGTTAAACACTCCCTGTATGCACCCTATGGGCAGCCAGGCGCACTCTCATGGAGACTTATAGATAGATAGCCATAAACATGACTCCTCTGGCATAGCGAATGTAAATATTCAAACGAAATTGATACACGCAGACATGTTAACCGACGCCACATGCATGCAAAGAGAAACACGGACGGAGACAGACAAAGCAAGTCATTCCAGCACTGAGAGACGCAGACAGAGAAACACCCTGGAGCCTTGATGAGTGACAGCTGAGCTTTCGAACTGACAAGACGACAGTAGGGTGGGGGCAGCTAGCCGAGCATGAAATTAAAGCCCCAACTGTCAACCTGAGGACAGTCAGCAGAACAACTGGAGGGCGGGCGTGTTCGGAAGTGTGTGACAGTGGCAGAGAGGAGGAGATGGCTGCTGCACTCTTTCACAGCCAAAGCTGAGACAACTGGCTGAGCTCAAAGCTGAATGGCTTCAAGGAAAAAGTTGCATAATGTTCAAAGTTGAAGGTCTGTTGATTGCAAGAGAGGTTTCTGGATACTGAAACGCGCCCGGCGGCTAGAGAAACGACATACGAGCCCACACGCTTCATACCAAACGCAAGGCACGGAGGTGGAAGGGTGATGGTGTGGGTCTGCTTTAAAGGAAACTATTTTAAAAAGATTGTTCACTAGTGGAAAAATATCAGCTGCAGATCTTACCAGGAGTTAAAGCCATAGCTGGTAATCCTGTTTAGAAACACCTTTTGTTACACTGGGTGGAAATGGTCCTCCCACCCTGAACGTGGTCAATATACAACGTATTCAGAAAAAGTAGGTTAAAAAATAAATAAATAAATAAAAATGTATCCCCATGGGAGCTGCAGGCCTGTGAAAACTCTGACCAATCACTGCCATCCACACTGAGAAGGGTGTATTCCAGTACAGTTATCATTTTAAACCTGGGTGTTTAGAATGAGTTAGTCAGTTACATTTGTAACACCATTTGAATACTTGTCCCTTGTAAATCACATGCCACCGCCTAAAAGCTGAGTTATACTGCCGCGTTGGGTATCCGCATCTGTGCGGACTGGACGACAGGCCTGAAGCACTGTAGACGTTTATACTTGACACGGACGCAGTTGCAGTATTCACCAAAAACACAGGGGGGCAGTACTCAACATAACTAGTGGAAATGCAGTAAAAAGAGA
Source organism: Fundulus heteroclitus (assembly GCF_011125445.2). NCBI lineage: Eukaryota > Metazoa > Chordata > Actinopteri > Cyprinodontiformes > Fundulidae > Fundulus > Fundulus heteroclitus. The sequence continues at coordinate 12,135,058 of NC_046382.1, read as the reverse complement.
AGAGAAGGTTGATGTCGTTTCCAAAATGGCTGTGCGTGGTATATAAAACAATAGTAAAGAATAGTTAGTGTGTTCATGGCAGCTAAACAGAAATAAACCAAGGATTCAAGACATAGCAGAAGATTGTATGTTCACCCGTTGCATACAAAAAGACATGAAGATAGGGAATACAGATTGTCTGTAAAGCCCATTTTATTTAAAACAAAGCTCCCCAAAACAACACTTTAATAAATAAAATCTGATGGCTTTACATACTGTGGGTTGTTGTTTTAGACTTGATTTAGGCTGCAAGAGATGGAAACAGAAATCGAAATCCTTGTTTATACCCATAAACTTGACCAATATACCAAGTTAGAGCGATTCCTCAGATAGGGAGGACTCATTTTCACTTCTCATCGTAACCGAATGACAGATAAGCACTTTGAAATGTCCATCTTTCTGCGCTACAACCATCTTTACTGCACTGTTGATTAATCATATATAGTTTGATCGGTGGCTACTCATTAATATGTTTGCCTTGAAATAAAACTTCATTCTGTTTACTCTGTGCTTTTTTTTCCCATATAAATCAGCACTTTTAGCATTCTGCAAATATTTGCAATGTTATTCTTAGGAAATAGGTTTTAACAAGCATGAAGATACCACCTTTGTTAAACTGTTTTGCTTGCAGTATTTTTGGTTTATATTTTTGTACCATATTTTCTGGCATAGATTTTATTTATTTTATTTTCTGAATAAAAATGGGTAAGAAAAAATGCTTAAGAGATGCAATGTTACAGTCTCTGCTATGTTCAAGCACTTTGTCACATTATCACAGAAACATAAATATAATCTGTTAACACTAATAAAGAAAAATTATTTTGAATTAATTGGTAATTGTTTTAATATTTTTTCCTAGTGAAAAATGTTTAGCATTAATATCCTTTTTTCTGAGGGAAAAGTGTGCGCTTGCTGGCAGCGGATACGCACTTCTAGTGTTTATGTATCGAGTTAGCTTAGCTTAGCTTAGCGGTTAGCTTTAGTGTTAGCTTCATTCATTGTAGCTCCGCTTAGCACACCGTATACTTCAAAAATGGCTGAGAGTCGCAAGAAGCAAACCTCGTAGGTTTATTAGAAGAGGAAGGCTTCACTAGAAAGAAATAAGACTAGAGTGGATTTGGGACATTTTTGACGCAATCCACCAGAAGATCGCAAGAGCAAGGTGAGATGGTCTTATTCAAAAAGGGACTTGGGGAAACTTCTGGAAAAATCGCCATCCCTAGCTTAAAAGTTAGGGTTATGAAACTGAATTTCAAACTCCACTGGCTTCAGTTAGCACGCTTTTAATTATATTATAAATAAATTTAAAAATATGATTAAATGCAGTTACTTTGTGCAGTCTAGTGATGGGAATTATACGTTTCTTATGCCTCTGTAGTCCTGAGGAATCCTATTTCAACACTGGGATGTTTATTAAGAGCAGCATTTATGTTTGTGGGGCTTTGACTGCTGCGACATGCTGTCAGAGGCATACATTTTACCTAAAAAAACCATGAAGCAGTCATAAACACTGTTTTATTGTCAATTTTATTATCAAAATAAATACTACAAAATATCAAGATATGATTTTGAAGTTCATATCACCCTGGTGTATGTGGACCAATCCTTAATAACTACTGCATCCTTCGCTTGCGGTGTGCACCACAGAAACCAGTAAATATGAGCAGACAACTCACATAAAGCATTTATTACAACCGTCTGTTGAAAGCATCCCTTTCATATCTTTATTAGTCTGAACTTTCACATCATTTCTGCAATAAAACAACCTTAAAATCTCAAAATACTCCACATACATCTGGGCAAGATTTTCTATTTCATCCGTAAGAAAGGACCCGTTAATTTTGGGTCATAGAGGCTGAGTGCCGCTGCAAGCACAAAAATAAACCATCTCTGCGCTGAAATTCTGCTATATTCTCCTTTGCTGAAGGTTAACAACCTCCATTTGCTGATTAATACAGATTCCCTCACTGTAAATTACAGAACTGTAGCCTGAAAACTTGAGTGCTGGAGAACAGCAGAAGGGTGGAGAGGGAACGAGGCGCTGATGTGGCAAAAACACAGCAGCTCTGTGCTGCCCCCTGCTGCTTCCCTCGGGGGGTATTCAGAGTCCAGAGGGATAAAGAGGAGAGAGAAAAATCTGCCTCATCAACAATAACATCAGTGTTCAAAAATGAGCAATGATCAGAGGCAAATACGAGTTAAACTGACAGACGTGACCACTACAAAATAATGAATATCTCATGACTTGTTGTTCATCTTTTAAAATTGATGTTGTATTGCATGGAGATGCAAGTAGACCAGACATTTAGGTGCAGCATTTGGTCCTCAGTCTGCTGAAGGCCGGCTAAAAAGGCAACGAATGAGAAAGTGAAGACATGGTTCCACCTGCTGGTGACATAGGGATCTGCAGGGAGGACCTAGATTTATGCAGGAAAATTAAAGTTCACCCTGAATTTATCCAACCCACTGACAGATTTAGATTTTAGATTATTTTACTTTTAAACAAGAAGTTGGGCTGGATATGGGACAGGCACCTCCCAGAAGATAATACAAGAATGTAAAAGAAGAACGAACAATATTTACCCGCTGTGGTCTTGCTTCATCGAGATCCTTGAATCTCCCGGTTTTCCACGACAGAACCAGGGGGTGAAAACCCTACCTGGGGGTCAACAAAGGCCACCAGGGTCACAGGAGTACTTAACGTTACATTGGTGAGCCTGCGGGGGCTTGGCCAAAATGCAAAGCTCCCAAATGAGCCTTAATCATGAGACATGGACGAAGAATGAAAGAACAAGATACCAGGTACAAGTAAGTTCCTCTGTATGGTGGCCAGGCCCTGGCATAGAGATGGGATGAGCTCAAACGACAAGATTAGAGCAGACGCTCTGCGAGTTGTAAGAAGTCACGCTGAGGCGGCTCAGGCGTCTGGTCAGGACACCTTTTGGACACGTCTCTTTGAGCGTTTCTTAGGGGCGTTGGAGATTTTCTGGAAGGAGAGTGCGAGGCAGACAACAGAACGCTCTGGGGGTAAAACAGAGGTTCATTCTTGTACTCGAAAAATCAGCATATCTAGGTCAGGAGTACAAGAACGTGCCCTGAAGTTGTTATTCCCAGCTGAGAAGTCAGAGGTTGCCGACAAGCCGTCAAGTTTAGTATCCAACGACAGGGTGCATCTCATTTAACCTTCATAGCACCGGCCGAACAACATCTGCGAAAATGTTCCTTTAAACACATAAAACTTATTTTGTAACTGGAGCATCCTTTTTACCCCAGATTTATTTGAATTTTCACCCAAAGAATGTCGGTGTGAGATTAGGCTTCTGCAGTAAAACATACATTCATTACAGAGAGTGGAGGGTGCTGTGCAAGTCAGTGTCTTTCTGTCCAAAAAATGAGCCCTCTGACCGCTGCTTTGACAAGTCGTCGGGGGCTGAAGGTACGTGCTAAGATCTGCTGAGCTTGCACGCAGGAGAGAACGTGCCAGCCGGGAGAATTCGTCGTTTCTAACCGTAGTGATGCTGACGTCGAGCCCCGGAGCTGAGGCTGAGAGAGCGTCTCGCTTGATTCCCATCAAGCCTGCACTCTACGCGGTGGACAAACACAATGAGCAGAGAACAGGAGAAGGGGAAGGGATATCGGGGAGGATTTCGTCTCTGTCACAGATCAACGCTGACGGGGAAACAAAATGTAGGGCAGTGTGTGACGAGAAGCAGGACAGAGGGTGAAATTACACCTGAGAGGATGGGGCCAGTCAGCACGCCGCAGAGGTCATCAGGTAGCAGCGCAGCCACAACCCCGTACGCAGGCAGGGAACGCCACATGTACGTGTCAGGTACACTTCATCACAGAAACATGAAGAGGGTCTAAAATCTCTTGAAAAAAAGAAACAAAACGTCCCCCAATCAAAAAAAATTTAAGAATAAAAATAAAAATAAAAGTCCAGGAAGGGTTACTAAGATTTTGGACTCCGGAGAACCACAATGATTGTCTCCGTTACCTATATAAGGAGAACGTGTGAGACAGTGGCGACTCTCCCAGGAGTAGAAATTACTCCAAGAGTGCATCGAAAGGCTCGTCACAAAACATCAACATCTAAAGCACCGCTTGCCTAACCTGCCTCAGTGTCGGTGTTTGGACAACAACAGGAAAGAAACCATGGGAGGGGGAAAAAAACTAAAAAAATCACATTCGTAAAAAACAACTTAAACCAAAACCACTGCTGACCAAACAGCCCAAAGATCTGTCGAGCATAAACCCAATAAAAAAATATCTTGAGGATCCCCAAAACTTTTGGGGAAATATTCTGCTTTCTGTTGAGACAACAGCAGAAGCTTTTCTATAAAACTATCACAGCATATCAGAAAACAAACATCCTACCAAGACTAGGCGATATGGCTTAAAAATAAAATCTCTTTTTAAAACTGAATCCAATTAATCAATATTCTTCCCTTTTGTTTCATACAAACAAATTGCTGAAATTATTTTTTACTTAATTTTCTTTCAATAATCTCATCTGGAAGTTGACCTGAATTCAAAGTGCAACTTAATACGGGCTTTAAAACATGCTTATAAAAAAAGATGGTCTGCCCCGCCATAGTAAATTATGAAAACATAACACAAAATGTTTGCTGCTGGTTGTATTTCACATCTAAGAACAGGCCTCACTTCACTTGTGTAACTTCACACCTACTTAAAGAAATACATAAATTAATAAGTTAAAGTGCCCCATCTTAGGGTAAAAAGGTTTCCTCCAAAACATCTATTCAATTATTACCAAAACTATTTCCGCTTTCTTGGCTCATAAAGTGCAAAGTTTCATGGAAGCCCATGAGAGTAAACTGGCAAAAAAATAAATATTACCCAAAATTAAATCTTGAGGAGTTTGAATTTTAATTAATTGATAAAATTGATTTATTGTGCAGCCCTACATCCTACTGACAGTCAGACACGGTGGTGGTAGTGTGATGGTTGGGGCTTCTTTGCTGCTTCAGGACCTGGACCTCTTATCATTACTGATTGAATTACGAACTCTCCTCTCTAGCAGAAAAGACATCCTTTGTGATCTTAAGCACAAGTGAACTTGGCTCTACCGAAAGGCAACGCTGCAGGGTCCAACATCCAGTCCACCACGGGACTGCTCAAATAAAAAAGTTAAACAAATGAAGGCTTGGAGCAGCTTGTTTAAAGTCGGGCTGCCCTGGTATGACTTTAAACAGGCTGTGAAACCCTCCAAGAGTTAAAATTACTCCACAATGACGGAAAAGGCTCACTATGGGAAACACTAAAGTGCTGAAAGGCATGTCAAAAACAGCTGTTTTGTATTTTACTGACGTTACCTTTGTCTAATATTACAAATATATTCCTTTTAACGGGACATGGCAGCTGTTGCTCACGTTTGCAAAAATGAATCACAAAATTATTTAGGCCTTTTCTTCTTCCATTTGTTTGACCGTCTAGGTGCTTGATTTCCATACACCTGCGGCCTTAAAGTGATTGGAACATCTGGTTTTAATTATTTAAGTGAATACTTGTGGATGTAATGCATTCTTTAACGCGTTAGGGTTGGATTGGCTTCCTGGTGTCTTCTGTGTCGGCCAGTGATTCAGCAGCTTGAAGCGTGTTTCCTTCTGTTCAGAGCGGCAGCATCCTGCCGTCCTCTCTGACTCATACTGACTGTTGCAGCTATTTTTAGAGAGACGGACTATGGCTGTGGAGGAGAAAACATCCCGACGAAACGAGTCTAAAGCCGAAGCATTTTTGTAGGAGTCTGTGCAACGGATGTCATTTGTTGGATGTCTTAAACAATGGCATAAAGGCAACCCTGCAGCACCGTTCCCCCTCTGACGTAATACCGACTCTTCCTACAAACACCAATGAAAGAACGGGTCGCTCTCAGTGACGGCCGCCGTGGTTCTGTGATCGGACGCCACCCGTGCAACAAGTCCAGTCGGGAAATCTCCTCAGTACTAAATAGGCCACGGTCAACTGTGTGTAGTTTCATAACCAAGTGGAAGAGACCGGATACGACAGCAACTCAGCCAGAGCGGTACAGCGGATGCACAGAGGTCGCCGCCTCTCTCCAGTCAATCGCTACAGACCTCCAAACTTCCTGTGGCCTTCCATGGGTTTCCATGGTCGAGCAGCAGCATCCAAGTCATGCATCACCAAGAGCAAAGCGTCGGATGCAGTGGTGTAAAGCAGCAGCCCTCAACCCGGGGTCCCCGGATCCCAACGAATTCAAAACATATTTTAAGCGCAGCTCTGGCCATTTTAATGCTGTTGCTTAATGGCCTATTTTTAGATACAGAACAGACAAACACTGAATTCAAACTCAACCCTTGATTCAACCAACGTTTTATCAAAACTGCAAGGATTTAAAAAATTAAAAAGAATGCATGCTCTCTGAACTCTTAGAAGGGAGCGTTCCTGGCTCTGCGTTTGTGATTGGTTGGGAGGATGTAATGACTGTAATATTAACCTACATGATAGGTTAATGCAAAAGGAAGAAAAACTCATTCCATTGAACTTTTTATTGACCCTTTTTTCTATCATCGATATACGTCTATCATCCGATATATATTGTTATTGAATTATCGTCCAGCCCTAATATATATATTTTTAAAAACATACATAATTCTTAATGCGGATTAGAGGATTTACTTTAGGGGCTTCATTGCTACTATAGATGAGGATAAGGTGTGATGAGTGTTATCTAAAATAACACTCAAACCCAGGTTTGCATACCTTAGAGTTTACTGTTAGGTTTGAACATTTACTATATTAGCCTTATATTTCACCAATCTGGAATAACGGCTTTACAAAGTAGACAAGAAGCAGACTGTTGAACCGGTGGCGACTGAACTAGAAAATACTAAATAGCTAAATTATGACACACACAGTAAGACAAGCAGCTCCAGGAAGTAGCGAGGGCTTTCCGCTCGGCTGAGCACAGTGTGTGGACCGATTCGGACATTAGTTATGAATGTATGCAGGTTAGCTATAGGTATGAGCTGGTGAAGATGAAAGTTTTCACCAACTGTGTGATCGGGTCAGAACAGCAGACCTTGTGTCAATTCTGCTGGTTTTATCGGCTCTTTTTTTAGCATGTAGGCATTCAGAGGTCACGGTGGGTATATCAGGAACCAGCGGGTATAGAAAGTACCGTTAATAAAGCAGAAATCCGTACTCCGGGTGGCCGATCTGTTACAAGAATAACTCTTAGCTATTCACCTCAGGCTTTGTTTAAAGAAAGCCACAAGATGTCAGCAATCTGCCACAAAGCCTTGCAGGAGGACACAGGAAGTGGAAGAGGGCTCATGTATGTGCGTGAAAACAAGAGTTGCACGTGGCAGTGGCAGCATCATGGTGTGGCGATGCTGTTCTTCAGCAGAGACAGCGAAGCTGGGCCGAGCTGACGAGGCAAAAAGGAAAACTGTCACTCCAGTTAGGGAATATATAAACACGACAACAACAACGACGCTAAAAGTGTCACTTAAACGTTTTTTCCTATAAGCTATATTACCGTCACTTATTTTTTTTAAAAAACTGTTGTATTTAACTGTTGGAACATTCTGGCCTCAAAAAACATGAATTGAAAGAGAAATAAAGCTACGAATTCGTAATAACAGTGATAATGATAATAATAATAATAATAATAATAATAATAATAATAATAATCTTTATTTATCATTGCAGCATACAGTGCAATCAGATGCGGCCATTCCTCAGGGAGCAGTGGGCTGCCTGTGTATAGCGCCTGGGCAGCATCCCCGGGGCTAAGGGTCCTGTTCAGGGTCGCAAACAGCTTGTTCTAACCACCAGGCCACCACTACCCGGAAAAGTTACTGTTGCAATCATGGGCTCATTTTTAACAGATTAAGAGCATGCATGCTCAGTATGAGGGATTGCTGCAAAGCCATCAACAATGCAGACGACTGTCCACTGTGGCTCTACGCTCTTTCAGGAGGAGTGAATAATGCTTGGAGAGACTTGATGCAACCTGCTGGGTTTTGTTAGATTGGAAACTTTTTGACCAATCTGTAGGATTTGATTGAATTGACTTTGTAAAGGGCCTTGAGAAGACATGTGTTGTGAATTCCTGTAATAAACATAAAACTGAATCCAATAGAAAATCTGAGTTCGATTTAAGCCTTTAACTGAGATGCCAGTTAACGTTGCCAGCAATATAACAATCAAAACAGCACAGCAAGTGGATTCATAAAACATATTTGGTATTAATTACATAACATGCAGGCGTCATAAACTTGTGTAAATAAACGTTAGTGGGACGTGCACAGTGAATACATACCTGGGAGTATTTAAATACATTCTTAATGTTGTGCAAAGCGTCTGCCTGTTAAGTCTTGTTTTGTTCATGCAGGCAGTTTTATTGGGATGGAACCAGATTCTAGATCAGGGGTTCCTAAATTTCCTGTGACCCCCAAAATGACAGCACCAGAGACCCTTTTTCCCCCTTTTTGAAAACTATGAGAATATACAGTCATAAAATTGTGAGAATAAAGTAGTAATTTTATGAACGTGATTCCTCCCGTGTTAAAGTGAGGAATGTTGAGCATCTGGTAAAGTTATCCTTTGGTATCTGTTTCATAAACAGGGAATAACTGAATCTTTTTAGCAAGTCGGCATCAAATTATTTTTAGTGTCAGGACTTTGAAACGATCATGCAAACGACTGAGTGACTATATTCTGGTAATATTAACACTTTATTCTCATATATGATTATATTCTCGTAATGTTCTTTATTCTTGTACAATATTATGATTTCATTCTTGCAAATTCCAAAAAATAAAATAAAAAGTTGTATTAAGGACATTCAAGATTGAAGAAAACAAATTGTGGGTCACGGAAAAGTTCATTTCCACTCACAAAAAAAACTCACAAAGTTTGAGAATGATTTCACATATTTCCAAGAAGAAACTCGGATGTTTTCTGGTGTCAAAAAGTTGTAAAAAAAAAATTTCCACCAAAATAGGCATAAAATTGCTAAATTCAAACACGTATACCTCTGTCAGAAGTTTTGGATCATCTCTCGACCCCCACTTTAGGAACCCTAATCCAGATGAAGACTCGGGACACGTCACTGACGCCGCACCTCGATCCAAACACCTTCGGCACACGGCGGCTTCCCTTTAGGCCACAGGAACCTTTTCATTCCTTCTTCTATTTAGATGAAGAGCTGAGGACACCGCACAACATTTTTCAGCCCACGATTTCCCCCACGGTTCCCAACCGGAGCCACGCCTGCACCAGCCTACGGTAGATGAGGCCAGTCGGCACCAAAGTCTAAAATAAATCCTCTGAGCAGAACCTGGACGATATCAGGTAATGATTTAGCCTCGGTCTTTCAGTCGCTGCTGAAACCAGCCGCTGTGTAATGTACCCTAAGCCTGATTGACATCTGGCCTCGCCCTGATTAAAAGTGTCTTCCCCTCCTTCAGTCGATTTCTTGCAGTTCCTTAAAATATTGGGATCATTTTAGCCGTCACCTGCTGGAGAAGTGAAGACGAAGCAGTACAGCAGGAGAATCTTGGCTGATATGGAGAGTAAAGCAATTGCCTGCAGGAAACAATCAGATAACCCATTTGGCCCTTGAGGACCGGGGCCGGACACCCTAACCTGACCCTAGCCAGCTGAATTTCGTTCCGCTTAGCTCCGCCTAGCTTCACTCACATACATCTGGGACATCTCCCATAGAGAGTGATTTCTCCAACCAATTTTATGGTCTGGCCAATCAGGACGCAGGGCTGGAGTTTCATAGATGTGACGTAGTGGAGAAGCGACCGTGACATGAGACTGTTTTGATAGCAATGGCGGCTCGCATCGAGGAAGCAAGCGTTAACATTGATGCTGCTATTTCTTCCGTGTTGTCCAATCTACCTAATATTGTTTCATTAAAAGAACATCAGAGAACGGCTCTGAAGGCTTTTGTTGGTGGAAACCATGTTTTCGCCCTTCTCATAACCGGATTTGGCTAGTTTTGTTTTCTGGGGCGCGCCCGCGGTGGAGCGGTTAGCGCGAACCATGTTAGGAGGCCTTTAGTCCTCAACGCGGTCAGCCCGGGATCGACTCCGACCCGCGGCGCTTTGCCGCCTGTCTTCCCCCTCTTCCTGTCAGCTCACTGTCAATAAAACGAGTGCCACTAGAGCCGCAAACACATTTAAAAAAAAAAAAAAAAAAGTTTTGTTTTTTTCCTGTGTTGCTCTCACAGCATCACGGGTTAGCTTCGGTGTGAGTGGTTGAAATAGCACGTCGATAAAGATGACGGACAAGTGGCTTATCCAATCATATTCAAGGATTTTTGATAAAGCCCGGCCTTCTGAAACGCCATTCCTATGGATCTGTCCCAGATGGATGAGTGGAGCTAGGCGGAGCGAAATCCATATGGCGAGAGTCAGGTTAGGACACCCCCACGTATTCGAGGGAATCAAATTTTAATCACATGAATACCCGCTGGGTTGTGTAAATCCCAATAACACGATAACACACAAAGCCTGAAGTTTATTAGATCATGCTGGTTAATTAACTTTGTTTATCATTTCATAAATTTTTATCTGTGCACAGATGCTGGATGCTTGTCCAACCTTCCCATTTTGTTTAAACATGCACCAAATGTTAAAACCACTAAACTGAGACCGATCAGCATTTTTTCCTACATTGTTGTTTTACCTTCTCAAGGATTCTAATACACCCGTCTATTATTTCCTGCTAGCAGCTTGATGCAGGCACTCTCTCATAACGGTGGTAGAATAAGACCCGTGCTCATGGGCGGTCCTAGAGGGGGGCCAACGGGGGCCAGTGCCCCTGCAGAACTGGTCCTGGCCCCTGTTACGGCCCTGACATGATTCTTACGATAATATATGCTGACAATTGTATTTTTTGCCTTTACAGTTTTACACTAACAATGATTTAAAAGTTAAGCTGTTTCACGTTCAGCTCCAGCCGTATTGAGATAGGATGAGGGGTCTGCAGCCTGCAGTCCCACAGCCACAATTGGCTCACTTAATAAGTTAAACAATGAAATATTGACCTGTTTAGTTTTTTTCCTAATCTTTTCTTCTGTGCCCCTATGAAAAAAAACACTGGCCCCACCACTAAATTTGGTGTAGAACCACCACTGTCTGAGCCTGTTTTGGTTTGAAAATTCAAATTAAAGGAGTGAATCCATTTTTTCCCTCAACCCTGAGATGCCATAATCTCTTCCTCTACTGGATCTGAGAAAGAGATGTTCCGATAACTAAGATGTTTGACAAAGCCAGAGTGCTCAGACGTTATGGTTTGCGACAAATCTGCAGAAATAAAACTGAACGAAGGTCCTCCCAAGGATTTCTCAATCCGAGAGAATCAGCAGGAAAAGGAAGCGATATGAGCGCAGTTTAAAATGTATCGTACAGACTGACGATTTCATCCTTTCATGCTGTTACACATCAGGTTATTTAGCAAGTTTTCATTCAGAACTATTTTGTTTGGCTGACATCCAGTGATTTAGTATATGCGTATAAATTTGTGCGCAGCCTGCACACTACTACTACTACTATTACAATTACTTCATTTAAGGGAATGCCGAATTAAGGGAGCACCTTTATGATTTCATGACATCTATGTGATGAAGCTGTATTTTGTGATTACGTGCAAGAAAATGATAAAGTTTGGCTTTTTGTAATGGAGTCTGGCTGAGTCAGGGACGCTGCAGCTGCAGGGCTGATTTGCTTTTTTTTTTTGTTTTTTCCTCAAACAGGTCACCATCAGAGAGTCACTTCAGAGTCCACGCCGCAGCACGTTTTCCGCTCATTAATAACCCACTCAAGGACATGACACCGATGCCACAGCCTCAAGTTCCCCATGGTGAACCCATTCACAACCGGAACGGAGACGCGTTCAGGTACACAATAAAAGGAGGACGCTCAACCTTCCTCTGCCTTTTGGGAAGCTGCAAGTCATTGGCTTGTATATAAAGACTAACGCGAAAAACAATTAGTGAGATTTTAAACAGAGGACATCAATATTTAATAATAATTATATATATATATAAAAAAGAGAATAAACATTTTTAATGATCAGACATAGAATAAGCACGGAGTATTTTATTTTGAAAAGTACCCAGCGGAAGTTTGGCAATACTATTGATTTGAATTTAATCCTACCTGGATAATAATAATTAAAAAAAACAGGTTATTAATTTTTACGTTGCAATATTCAGACCTGAGCTGCTGAAATAAATATGTTAGACTAGAGGCTCCGGGTAAAATGAGCGGAGGCACGCGTGGGAGCGAACGCTGTCCACGGTGGACAATGTCACAGCATTTTCACGGCGTCCTTATTCCACGCTCTCAGCTGCGTCCTGCTTACCTTTAGCCTCGCAGTCTGCACAGTACTTGTTGTCCTCCTCTCTCAGCAGTTTGGTCAGAATGGCCTGGTGCTGCTCGTTCAGTTTCTGGGCTTTTTCTCTCTCGGACCGGGTCGTCATCTCGCTCTCCGGGTTCGGGGGGTTCGGGTCCTGGTGCGTGAAGGAAGGGGGCCGCCTGGTCCTCGGTGCGGGTTAACAAGGGAGGGACATCCTGCAGCTGGAGCCGCTCTCTCCGGGTTTTAGCTGTCAGCCCGCTAGTAGCAGCAGGTTACATGGATGGATGGGAGCATCATCATCCCTGTTGCGTTCAGGGCCGTGGGAATTTCCAGTGTGACGCCTTTTTCACAAACGAGAGATTCAGATTGGACAGGAATGGAATCTCGCTTCAGTTTTGTTTAAGTGTTTGTTTTCTTTGTTTCTTTTCTGGATGGCTTTTGGTTGGTGCATCTCGTCTCCATGGAATAAACTTATTCAGTAGTTTGATTTTTTTTTTCTTTTTTTTTTTCCAGTGTCCTGTCTGGCAATGTGGCAATAAGATGCCACAAAGAGCTCATCAGATTTGAATTTCACAAGTGGACAAGATAAAAGGAAGAGAATGATAAAACAATTATTAAAAAAAACATGTACTTCGTTTAATTGAAAATATGCAGTTCCTATATTGTGTTTTAATTAGCAGATTAAGCTTCAGGTGTGGAAAAATTCTAATCATTTCTTAATTTTTATCTGTTTGATGTATTTTGTCATGCAGGACAGTGTTTTTAAGTTCCAAAAAATTTGAATAAATGTTTTTCAACATTGTATAATCACTGTGATCAGTTCCTATGCATAATGCACAAATAAATGTTTAACTGAGTAAAAGTATTGTTGAAATTGCACATACTTTTCTTAAAAACGCTGAGGTTATTCATAATATATTGTGTAAAAGTGAAATTAATTTAATATAAAAATCAATGACAAGTCCACATTTATTAGTTCTATTTAATCTTGCAATGAGTTAACTTGTGTGGCCCTCTTGAGATCAGATTAAGCTGTATGCGGCCCCTAAACCAAAATGAGTTTGACACCCCTGCTATAGATAGATAGATAGATAGATAGATAGATAGATATCTTTATTGTCATGTTGTATGCACAAAGTGCGTACAGAACGAAATTTCATTTGCATACAGCTTGAAAATAAGTCACTCTAGAAATCACTCTAAAAATCACAGTAGATTGCACTATTTTTCAGGATAAAGATGCAGCAGCGATTTATGTAAACAATTGAAATGAAAAGCAATGTAACAATGTAGACAATGCAGAGCCATTTTTGCCCTCAGTCCAGCTAAACAAATTTTGTTTAGAGCCACGAGAAAGTTACGCATCTCTTTGAAACAAGAGCTTGTTTTTATGGTATACTATAGGAAAGTTGTTTACATTTTTTTTTTTAAAGATCAAGTTTTATTATTTAAACCAACGGTATTTTTATATTTAGTTTTAATGCATTTTCTTCAATTGGACATTTGATTTTTATAGCAAATGGCATCAAAATGATGAAAAAGCAAGTGGTTTGCAACCTATTGACAAAAAGATACTTAATTTAGCTATAGTAAAATATTCTATATAGCATTAGTTTCTTTTTTTCTGGAAATGTTATGCATATATTGCAGAACTAAATGCATCCAGGTTCTGCAAAAGCTTTTTCCCCTGCTGCCATCAGACTGTTGAACTGCTGTTGAACTGCTGAACTATAACCCATAAACTCTGCACAACATTCACATATTTGCACATTTTGCATCATTGCATCTCCATCTAGCATTACAAATGCTGCCGAACTCTTAGTTTTTTTTAAATGCATTCTTGCACAAATGCCCTTTGCACAATAAAATTCTGCACATACAAATGGTTAAAAGTTAAAAATACTCACCTGTACACTGTGACTTCTCCTGTATTGTCTACATTTAAATTGTTTACTTTTAAATCACTCAACGAAATTTCATTCTGTACGCACTTCGTGCCTACAAAATGACAAATATAGTTGTCTAAGTCTAAGTCTAAAGCCAGCAATTTTGAATTACCTTTACGTTGACCAATTTTTTTTCCACCCGCATTTTTGGTATAACTTTTTAAGAGTCAAAGCTGAAGGTGTAAAGAGCCACTTTATTAACTTTTATTAATATAGCGCCAATTCACAACATATGTCATGTGAAGGCACTTTACAAAGTAAAATTCAATCAAATTATACAGATTGGTCAAAACGTTTTTTATCTAAGGAAACCCAGCAGATTGCGTGAAATCTTGACAAGCAGCATTTACTCCTCCTGAAGGAGCGTAGAGCCACAGTGGACAGTCGTCTGCATTGTTGATGGCTTTGCAGACAACTAGAAGCTTTGTCAAAAAGGTAAGCGGGCTGTTGTTTGGTCTGGTGTCTCTCACCTTCCTCTTGATAGTACATATTGCTGTGACGTTTAAAGGCCTTTATGAGACAGTTATTTTATTTATTAGGCAGTTGCTAGACAGGGTATTCAGTTCAATTTTATTTATATAGCGCCAATTCACAATACGTCATCTCAAGGCACTTTACAAAGTCGAATGCAATCAAATCACACAGACGTATTGGTCAAAACGTTTCCTATCTGAGGAAACCCAGCAGATTGTGGTCATGGAAGTAACCTGTATGCTTCCTCTCACAACTAGTTTTTCCCATGAACTAAGAAGTTTTAAGGTATCCCACAATCCTTTGCGTAACATGATGCATCAGCACAGCCCCTCAACAGAAATCAAAGAAAATGTCCAAAAAGAAGGTTTGTAGTCCATTTGCAAAAGGCTGTAGGCCCGGATTTGACTCACAATCCTCCATGTGTGTTTCCGCCTCGTAATGACGTTAAAGGCGTTAAAGGACGTTAATATTCAAATTCTCTGAGAAACAGGATTTTGGGATTTCATTAGCTTTAAGCCACAATCCAGCACTTGGACTATTTGTGTTATTAATCTGTATGAATTTCTGTTTTTGAATTGAATTACTGAAATTAATCAACTTTTCAGTGATATTTTATTGCACTGAGATGCACTTATATCTGCACTTGCAGGATGAGCTCAAAATAAATGGTTAATGAACACTCAACTCATTAGGGTCTCTGGAAAAAGAGCATATTTAATGAAAACATCCAGCAGGACTAACAGCAAACAGATGTACAATGTTACACAGCGACATGGCACGGGTAAACATAGTGGTTATTTTAAATACTAGACATAAGAGCAAAAAATTAAATTACATACATTCTAAAAATGTGTAACAGGAAAAGGTTTAAAAGGATTCAGGCTAAAAAGTGTGTTTTAACAGCAGAAACATTCAAAACTGTGGGAAAAGGTGTTTAGTGTTTAAAAACAAAGTACAAATTATTCATAAATGTAAAACCAATCACAATAAATTATCAAATATATAATATATATATGTAATTGGATATAAACTCCATGTACTACATCAACTGTAGACACATGTGATCGTAGCAGATACAGTATTAAAACTCATTGTGAGGTTAATTGAACTGAAATGTCTGATGACACAAAGTTTTCCAACATTACTTCATTTTTTTTTTTCATTAAATCAGACATTTGTCACATCCTCATCACTGAAGCATCCCCACCACATCACCAGGAGTCCAGAAGAAAAATCCCTCCTATTGTAGTGGTCTTCACAAAATACATACCATAATATCATCCCCAGCTACCTAGCTTAAATGACATGAATAAATAGCAAGTGTTACCTCCAATTTGCCTTGTACCAAAGTATTTTTTTAGCAGTTTCACATTACAGCCACTAGAAGAAAGCAGGAGCTTATTGGTCGGTTAGGTTTTGTAGCTTTCATAAAGAGAGACTGTAGATTTGGCACAAGGTCCCACAACAACAGCACCAGTTTACCCCGCAAAATCAAAAGAGAGCCCCTTGCAGAAATATGGAGCTCGCCAAAAGGCTAAATCTTAAAAAAGAAAGAAAAAAGAGCAGTAGTGACAATAACAGGGACCAATGTTCAGTTAAAGAAGGAAGGATCAATCAACCACACATAGAAATATGCAGAAAAATCAGTAGACTAGCTGAGTTTTCAATCAAAATTAACTGAGGGTGAGAAATGCACCGAACCCTTTAAGCCATCACACAGTTTTATAAACATACAGATATTAGCTAGCATTCCTATAACTTGCAGTATAGCTCATTAACATGACACAAGCTTCTGAAACACCTCTTGGAGAAAGAAAAAAAAAAAAAAAAACGGGTTGACAGAATAATGTGAATCATGCATTTTGGTCCAGTGTTTGAGTGTAAACAGAGCGCAAACCTTTATTTCAGTGTGAGAAATTTTCTAAACCAGGCACGATGAAATTTATCTGAGAACACGAGAGAAATGTTTGAACTTTAGAGTGGAGTGCTTTTGTGATGCCAAACGTAAGAGGGTGCTCCTAAAACCTCTTTGATTGACATTAGATGAGTTCCTGTCAGTATTTCTGGGAAAGCATAAACAGATCTACAAGATGCCTTTAAAGAAACCAGTTGTAACTCTTAAGGGCATTAGTTAAGGGTTGCACTTACAGCTTTTTAATCATTAGTATAATTCTGGTTTATTATTTGACTCTGATGAAGTTGAACTTTCTAAGAATTAAAATTGTTCACTTTAAGCAGAAAACTACATTTAACATCAACAACGATGCCCAAAACATGCCCTTTTTTGCCAAAAGTGCCACAATCCAAAAACAATTTGCCAAATATTTTTATATAGTTGATAATTTAAATACACCTATAATAAATATATAAAACAAATACTGTATTTATATATATATATATATATATATATATATATATATATATATATAGATATATTATATATCTATATATATATATATCTTATACTGTATTTATATATATATATATATATATAATATAAAGACTGTATTTATATATATATATATATATATATATATATATATATATATATATATATATATATATATATATATATATATAATTATTTAAATCTGTCAATAAATTATTAAAACACAAAAAATTTAAAAGGCAAAACCATTCCAATCAGACATTATAATTTAAAATTAAACTTTTTGTTACATACGTAGGCTTACAAACGTATTTATTGATGTGTTTATTTCCATTATTGGAATTATTTCTTATTTGAATTATTTCATATATATTATATTTATTTAACAGCCTATCTGTGTACCCAGTTGTGGAATCTTTTACTAACTGTAATAATTAATGTGCAATAACCAAGGTGCAATAATCTATTTAATACACTGTACTACAACACGTGCAATAATCCTGATGTAGTGACTTCTGCTGCTATCACCACCTGAACATAAGTCAGCCCACATGTATGTATGTATGTATGTATGTATGTATGTATGTATGTATGTATGTACAAATGTATACAATGTATATGCACGTACATACACGTAGGTGCGTATGTAAGTAGGCGCATAGATATATGTATATATTTAAGTATATAGATATGTTTATATATATAGATATGTTTACTCTGCACCTTCTTGTATGAGCCGATGTGACGAGTGAATTTCTCCATTGTGAGATCAATAAAGACTATCTTATCTTATCTTATCTTAAATAGGAATAGCAAATAAGCAAATCTACAAATGTTTAAATAGGCTTTTACCATGGAATAAACACATTTTAATTAATTTGTTCAACATATAATTGTGTACATAACAAAATTAAACATTTCAATTGGATTAATAATTTTATGTATGCATGTTTTTTTATATATATCCTATGCATTCAACAACTTATGTACTGAGTTTTGGCACTTTTGGCTGTAGATATCCTTGTAGCAGCCATATTGAATTTAAAAATGGCTACCAAATATACACGCTGTCACTTATAGTTGGCAAACATTGAATTGACATTGACATTTTATATGATAATTATGGCACGTGAAAAAATGTCTTTCACATGTATGTTTTTAATAGTGTTATTGATAGTTTTCTGTGTAGCTGGTGAAATGGCAGCTATATTTAAATCCAACATGGCAGCTATAAGAGGGGCCATTTTGGCATTTTTTGTGTCATATAGAGGCTAGTCTTCACAAGTCAAGTTTTACGTTTTCAGCAAAAAGTGAACAATTACAGTAAAACGCCTTTGCTTGAGCCACTACAGTAATAAACATTTAGTTAGTTATGTTTACAATTTATTTGACCAAAGTCCACTAACTATGTCAGTCTAAGTAAACAAGGTTCTGCTAAAACAACATTAGCCTGTGCTAACTGTTAGCTGCATGTTAGCACTGCTTTTGCTAGCTAATTAGCCAGCATACAGACAACTCATTTTCAAATTATTTGCCAACATACACTCAAAAGCTTTTAGCAATAAAGCTACCAGTTATTTCTATGAATAAATTTGGATATTAATTTCAGTTTGAAAAAATTATGGTGATAACTTGTTTAAAAATAAACAGCCAACAGCAGGTTGTTGCAATACCAAGCTAGCAGAGCCAGTGAAGTGTTAGTTTAGCCAGAGGGGTTTTTAAACCCACAAAGTGCTGACAAAGTGAGATTTCTACTAGGAAATAGGCAGCCGACTTTTTTCCATGGTTTCAGCAGCTGTGTAAATACTGACATCTTCTGTTTGCTTAAGAATGAGCACTCAGGGGAATTTCAGTGGTCTTCTCCACATGATGACACAAATGTTTTACCAAACCATTGTTTCACCTGATAACGTAGCATGAGACATAACCAAAAATACAGGCCCAATAACTAACCCTTTTTTACCCCCTAGAGTTAACGTTTGACTTAGTCTACCAACACAAGCCCAAATATCTTTTAAACATTGTAGGAAAAACACCGCTTCAAATTTAGCTCCACCTAATTACAAAAACACAAACTCTGTTATTTTCATCTGAAATAAAAGAACTATCAGGCCCATTTCCATCAGATGTGATTGAGTGATGGAATGTTTAATTTAGTCCAAACAATTTCAAGAAATTGATTACTATTCCTATAAGGTCAATCATGGCCCTGTTTTCCTTTTCCTTTTTAGATGATAAATACAAAGAAAAGTACCCAGTAATGTTCAGAAAACAGAACACCATAGACTGTGAACAGTTTACACTACAGTGGCCTTTCAAAGTACAGTACACACCCGTGTTAAATTACCAAGTTTTTTGAAAAATGAGACCGTAATAAATCATTAAAGATCTTTCCACAAATAACATGACACCTTCACTGTAAACCAAATAAACCTGTGAAAATGAAAACTATTATAAACGGGACAATAATGCTGTTGCATTAGGCTCTTCACACCCTCAAACTAATTGTTTGTTGAACCGATTTCAGCACTTTTGTTGTTTTGGATGTATGCTCGGACTCATTGTGATACTGAAAAGCAAAATACATCTTCATCTCCTAGCAACATCTGAAGGTGCTGGGCGAAAACTGTCATATAGTTGGAAATATTAATGACAACAGACTGGAATATAGCTGTGAAACTGTTAAATGGACAGTGATGCTACACACACACACCATCTCTCAACCAAATTTACATACACACCCCCTGCTTGCAAGTATATTATACCATATATGATGAGGATATGTTCAAATATTTTTTATTAATTGTTTATTACTCACGTTTGACTCTCAATACTGATGTCTCTCCCACGTTTATTAATTATGCATGCAGTATCCTGTTTACCCTCATTTGTAACTGCTCATAACGTCCTCTACAGTTCACTTTCTCACCTACAACTTGTTTCTAAGTGTTCATACCATATAGATGCAGACTGTTCAATGACTCTTAAGCTTCTTTATTGTTATTTTGTACTTGTTTATGACTTATATTTACTTTAATACTATTTTTGTCTTTGTTCGTTGTGTTTCTTGGTCTGGGAAACAACAACGAATCGTTGTAATGCTATTTTTTAACTTATCCAAACTTTTTGTTCTTTTTCAATATAAAGAAAAAAAATACTCAGTTACATCTGAGGGACAGTAATCCCAGAGCATTATGCTGCTACCACTACGTTTGACTCTAGGTGTGGTGTTCTTTTAGTAATGGGCGGTCCATTTTCTGTCCTGATGAATTGTTGTCCAAAAGTTAAAGATTGTTTTATTAAACCGTTATATGCTCTTCCAAAACATCTTTGAGCATCCTTGTCCCATTTTTATTTTGCCAGTTACTACAGACTGCCTTTACTGTGCCATGGTGTACAAATATTTATTACTGTAATTTCTTTGTACTCTTCCTCTGACTGATACCTTTGTACAGTGATTGAGATTTATATATATATATATATATATATATATATATATATATATATATATATATATATATGTGTGTGTGTTACAGTTTATGTGGGAAAGGTTTTTAAATGATTTCTCATTTTTACATAAGCAAACCCGCCATTTTAACAGACTTTTAAAAGCCACTGTAAGTGAAACAAACTGACCTTTTACATTTAAGCGGAATGTTTTGGGCCTGTTTTAGAGCAAAAATAATAAACAAATTAAATCACTAACAGTTAATGTTAAATGTTTTATTACAAAAATATTTCTGAATTGCATTATGTACTATCCTGAATTAGAATCCTGGACACACTGCCGATTTCACAGACTATGAGTTTTTCTTTTTACCTTGCAAACTTTCCTCCTTTTTTTTTTCTTTTTTTTTTTTGGTTGTTTTAATTTTTTTTTCAAGGACATCGGGTCGCACTGAAGCCCGGTCAGCAGCAACGTCCCAAATCTCAGAGCAAACGGTCAGACGGCCACGAAGGAAACGTCTGCCTGAGGTCACAGGACAGACTCGATGGCTTCGGGCATGCCCTCCAAGATTTTGGTTTGATGCATGACGAGCGGCGACGTCTCCTCCTCCGCCTTAACGTTGGCCACGGATTCAACCCTGACCTCCCCCAGTTCCTCCGCCTCCTGTTGGTGCTTCTTCGTTTCCAGCTGGTTGATGTGGTGGAGGATTCCTGCCCCCAGAGCATCGCCTTCCACGTTCACCACTGTGGTAGTACGATCCCTGGGAACAAAGAGTAGATAGGAGTAAAGGAAATGTGCCCTTTTGTTTATTACATTATCTTGAAAAGCTTCTTAACGTCCTTGCTAATAATCAGGGCTTTTTCAAGTCTAATTCCTCTTTCAAGAGGTGAACTTTGTGTTTGAATTTCTGCATAAAAGAGTTGCTTTTCCTCTGAGAAAACACCGTAAGAAGTTTTCTAGCTCGCCTCACTGTTATAATGTTGGGTGTATGTTTTCCAGCGCGGGTTGACTTTACTCACACAATCCAGTCGACGGCCAGCATGAGGGACAGATCGTTGGTCGGCAGGCCGATGGCCTCCAGGATGATGGCGATGGTGATGATGCCGCCGGCGGGGATGCCAGCGGCACCGACGCTGGAGGCTGTGGCCGTTACCCTGCAAGGGATCGCAACATATGAAACCATTTCACGGCAGAATACAGATGTTAACAACTACAGTATCGACACCTTTTTAATTTATTCTCATTTTATGCGTCAAAATTATTTTTGTTACAAAAAATATAACTGTGCTGGCTTTTGTATTCTGATCCCTTTACTTTGGTCCAGTGCAACCAACGGCCTTCGTAGGTCACCTGATTACGAAATAGGAGTCCATCTGTATGTAATTTAATCTCAAGGTAAATTCAGATTGTCTGTAAAGGCCTCAGAGGTTTGTTAGAGAACATTAGTGAACAAACAGCATCATTAAAAACCAAGGATCACAGTGGGCAGGTGAAGTTGTGGAGAAGTTTAAAGAAGGGTAAATTTTAATCCATCATCTGAAAAAGGGAATAAAAATGGGACAACTACAGACCTGCCAAGACACGACTGTTTACCTACACCAAGGAACATTAAAATTAATCAGATAAGCAGCCAAGAGGCCAACAGGAACTCTGGAGGAGCTGCAAAGATCTGCAACTCAGGTGAGAGAATCTGTCGACAGGAAAGCTACTAGTCATGAACTTTGTGAAATAATGTTAAGAAGAAAGCCATCGTTGAAAGAAAGTCAGTTCTCAGCAAGCCGTATAAGGAACATGGCAAACGTGTTGAAGAAAGACGCTCTGGTGAGACGACTGTTCAGGCTAGGCGCAAAATTTATATGCCGAGGAAAACCAAAATAACACGTAACCCTGAAAACACTATCCCCAGGGTAACACATGGTGGTGGAAGCATGATGCAGGGGAGGGTTTTATTTACTTTATTTTTTTTAAGCAGGGAAAGGATAGTTGTTCAGGTATGTATGAACCTAAATAGCGGGAAATCCTGGGCGAAATCCTGAAAAAGGCTGAAAAAGACTTCAAACAGGACAAGTGCTGCAGTTTAGATCAATGCATATTCACGTGTTAATACTGGCCCAGTCAAAATCCAGCCCTAAGAACTGGAGTCAAGTCGTGACAGATGCTCTCCATCCACTCTAAAGCCGGGCGTACACTGTACGAGTTTTTCCCCTTTTCGGGCCGATTCTTCAGTCGTGCGAGCATTTTTTGAATCGGCCGAATTTCAGCTTGATCGTAGAGGGGGGGAGGAGGGGGGACTGGCTTCTCACGACTACCTCCAGATCAGGAATCAGACGATCGGTGAAAATCAAACATGTTTGAAATTCAGTCGGCTGTCGTGAGGTTTTCCTGAGCGCATCCTGCTGTTCAAGCAGAGCTACGAGGGGGCGCCCTCCCCTCCTCTCCGTCCCCGCCAGCGGAGGGAGGGAAGCGGGCGTCCCTGAAGCAACCTCCAGCTGGTGTTGGGGAGGGCGAGCCGTCCGGTCCGCGCAACGCGCTGGCCGCCTGTTTCGGCACTCCTCCGCGGTCCGCAACGCGCTGGCCGCCTGTTTCGGCACTCCTCCGCGGTCCGCGCAACGCGCTGGCTGCGCTGGCTGCCTGTTTTGGCACTCCTCCGCTTGCTGGGGGGGGGGGGGGGTTGCGGGCCAGGCGACCTGCCGTGCCGCGCGGCCGCCGGTGCGTCTCGTCCCTCCTCTCTCTCCCCTCCGTTCCCCTGACGCCCGGTGCCTCCTGCGGGCTTCGCCAGAGCTGAACTCGAACCCCTGCTCTGGGTCCCTGTCACCTACCGTCGCTCGCCTGCCTCTGCCACCACAGCGAGCGGTCCCAGAGGGGACACGACGTACAGTGTGAGCAGTCCGGTCTCGTCCGAGCGTCGCGCCGCACAGATCGTGAGCGGTGAACTTTTAAACCCCGCGGTTCCCTCGCACAGTTTGAGATGTATATAAGTACCACGACTGAAAAACTCGTACAGTGTACGCCCGGCTTAACTGAGAATGGGATATTTATCTAAAGAAGAATGGGCAAAACTCACAGTCACTAGATCAGGGGTGCCCAAACTTTTTGGCTCGTGGGCCGAAATTATGAAGTGAAAACAACTCAAGGGCCAAAAAATTAATAAAAAAAATAACATAACCAAACAATTGCAAAAACTTTTTTACCTGCTCTACAAAACATGATCATTTTAAATAAACAAATTAGACTATCTGTATTTAGCCAATTTTAATAAATACACTCCAATCAGACTTTAGTGCACCAAAGTCTGCATTTGAGTTGAAGGATAGATGTTTTTTGTGTTGTACTCAACATTTAACTGTAAAATTTTAACTTGTCTGTAATAATTATAAATAATAAAGTGTTGGTTGGCCAAATCTTTCTTGAAAGGCAATGGGGGGGGGGGGGGGGGGGGGGCTGCACAAAAACAGCATAGGGGCTGCACTTTGGACACGCCTGCGCTAGATGAACAAAGCTGGTACCCCTGAAAGACTTGCAGCTTTTATTGCTGCAAACAATAGTCATACTAAGTATGGACTCGAGCGGGGCTGAATAAACATGCACGGCAACCTTCTCGAATTTTTATTTAAAAAAAGAAAAGTTTAATTTTCCTTTCAGTTATGAACAACTGCGTCGTTTTAGCGTGGTAACAGGTAAAAAAGGAGATTTCAACCCTTTTTTATACAAAACACTGCATTGTTATTTCTTGACAACAACAACAAAAAAACAAACTTACAAGATGGTGAAGATCTGTCCAGCATTGAGCTCGATGTTGTTGAGCTGTGCAATGAAGACGGCAGCAATGCACTGGAAAATGGCAGCTCCATCCATGTTCACTGTAGCTCCGATGGGGAGGATGAAGCGGCTAATGCGTTTGTCCACACCGTTGTTTTCTTCCACACACTTGATCATCGAGGGAAGAGTCGCTGAACTGGTGAAAGAAACAGGAGTCCAATCAATGCCTTCATTCTTAATGTTGCTGCAGAGACTAAACTTATCGGCCGCTCAGTGAGAATACCTGGAGCAGGTGGCGAAGGCGGTGGTAAAGGGCGTGATGAGGCCCGAGAGGAATGTGAAGGGGTTCTTTCGCGTGAAGGCAAAGTAGATGAGGGGAAGAACGATGCCTCCATGGATGACGTGGCCCAGGACGGAAGCGAAGATGTATTTCCCCAAGCTTGTCACCAGGAGAACTACATCTTCCATCTCTACGATCTTACTCCCCACGAGAAACATGATGCCAAAGGGAATGTACCTGAGGAAAAGAGATGAGAAACCACCATGAAAGACGGTCACGGTCACTTTTAATCCAGCCTTAAAAGCAGTCGGACGGCCTCCGTCCATGTTTACCACATGATCCAGGACACCAGCACCATGGTGGCCTCGTTGAAGGCGTTGAAGAAACGAATGAGCTCCTCTCCCTCCTCTCCAAGTATCCGCAGGGCCACGCCGAACATCATGGCAAACAGCACCAGACCAAGGATGTTCATGCCATCGGTTTCAGTCCCAATCGGCACCTAAAACGTCCAGAAAGGCAGAAACGTAGCAGATGTTGACACGTCAAACTGTAAAGAGTGCTTCGTATCTGCTCATTCTGGAGATGCTTGGACAAATGTATCTTTAAAAAGCCTTTAAACCTGAGCAGTTTGGGGTATAAGTCACACCAGGTGGCCATAGAGGTTGTTTGCAAATCCTAAAGATGATAATTATCTGTACCCACTAGAAGAACCAAGCAAGCATGATCCGAAATCTTGTAGAACGCCTTCAACAGCACTCAATCTCAGTGGTAATTTTTTTTAAATAACTTTATTAATTTCTCACATCACTTGCATCATTGCAACACCACTGCAATCAAGAACCCTTGAGTGAATCCGAAAGGTCCAACCAAGTTTATAGATTCAACTAGTTTAAGTCATAACTAATCGCTGTAAACAGACAACATACTTAATGTTGCAAACGTGCTTAAAAGAAAGAGCTACAAAGGGCTTTATTTTGTAAAGTTGCAAAATATTTCAACATAATTCAATAATGAAACACAAACAGTTTTGGCTATTGCGATTTTTTTTTTCAATTGCAACATGGCTACTATTAAAACCCTTCTGTCTTTTCATAATCTAAGATCCTAATATTTTCCACTCCTTACCCTAGATGTTGTAAATATACATTTATTTATAGGCAAGGTATAAATAAATATACATTTCAGTACAAAGCCAATGCAAATTGCTGTACATGTTTAAAATATAGGAAGATAAAACAGAATAAAAGCAAGTTGGAATAAAATGTAGAAACAAAATAGAACATGGGAAAATAGGAACTAAAAGCAAATATGAAAAACAGTTGGACTACAAACTTGAACTAATGATGTTTCAGTAAAACAGTTTAACTAGAACTGTCGAAGGCAATCCTAAACAAATGTGTTTTTAATCTTGATTTAAAGGAACTCAGGCTTTCAGCACTTTTACAGTTTTCTGGAGGTTTGTTCCAGATAAGTGGAGCATAGGAACTAAATGCTGCTTTCCGTGTTTGGTTCTGGTTCTGGGTATGCAGAGAAGGCTGGAGTCAGTAAAGGTTTGCCACACTCAGTATATTGCCCTCTGTTTACACTTCTCTCAATATGAAGACCTTTCCAATGCTAAAAAAAACTTTAAAATGCTCTGTTTGTGTTTTTTCACAACTAAAAAAGTGTTCCATGAATCCCAAAATATATATATAAATAATATCTGGTCAGAATCCAATAATCCAGTCCAGGTTAAATGAGTCCAAGTATTCAATTGTAAACCAGAGATGATGTGATGAAATCCAAACATCTTAAAACCGAGTGAAACAAGTTAGTCGCTGTGAACCAGATGCCTTCTTCAGCACAGAAGACGAAGCCACAGAGCAAAGCTGTACCTTCTTACAGGTCTGACTCTGAGCACAGCAGAGGGGAAAACCCACTCCACATTGTCTGGAAAGGCAAACAAGATGGCCAAAAGTATTTCTGAGAGCAACTACCAAGGAATTTGGTTTTAGTCTGAATGCTTGTACCGTCAACCCCTCACACAAGGGTTGTGGAGCCATCACCCATATCAAAAACTGAATGCAGGTAAGATGCTAACTACACATTACATCTCAGCAGAACCCTATTCAATTAATATAATCTAACAATTTATTAAGGCAAGTGGGAATTTCAGAAGTATTATTCACTTTTTTTTTAAATTTTATATCTAGATTTATCTTGAATCTCAGTACACAGTTCATGCAGGACCAAAGTGTTTGAACACACGCAGCAAGCGTGGCGTAAATGTGCATGTCTTTCCAAAGGCGACTGGGACTGCTTTTTTAGTCCTTTAAACATGTTTCCACAACAGCAGTTGCTTGGTCAGTCTGGACCTAGCCAAGCACAGCATGTGTGCCTCTCGTTTATTTATAAAGAAGACTTGTTGAACAGGACAGCTTATACAGTCAGCTCTGGTTTTTACAACACCTCTCGCTATAGAGGGAACGTGCACGGGTGCACGGGTCTGGGGCAGCGGCAGGATTCAGCGAACTGGGTGATGGATAACGAATAAGGACAGCGACAAATCCTGAGCTCAATCCCTTCATGGTGTGCTGAGCTCTCCCACAGCCTGACTAGCTCTGTCCAGTGCCACTGAGCAGGACAATCCCCCATGACTTTATAAGACAAAACTCACAGACCAATGCCAAGGTCAGTCCCCCCCACCATTCCACCCAACCCCCCCGGCAAGGGCAGGCCAGGACTGCAAAGGAGACAGAACGGAGGGACTCTGAACATTTTGTTCCAACATTAGCAATTAAGTTTAAAACTGATAAATGCTTTTATTTTTTTTTAATGAGTAAATTAGGGTTAAGGCAAGGTGTAACTTTTGTTCCCTGTTTGCGATAGGGCTGGGCGATAAATCGATTTAATCGATTAATTCGAATTTACAATTCTTTAAGATTTCATTTTTGGAAAATCTGGATTTTATTTTGCCAATACACTCATTGGGTTTCCATGAAGAGAACAGCATGTGATGCTGAATATATGTTTAGGCAAATGTATTGTCAAAATATTGTTAAGTAGAAACTTTTTTTTTACCATAATATGAGAAACTTCATTTACTTATTTACTTTTTTTTAACTTAGTTTGAAGTTCACAAGTGCAGTGAAGCCTGTTCTTAGCTCAATGTGTAAAAACACTAGCAGCAAATGTTTTGTTATATTTTCATTGTTTATAATGGCACGGCTGCCATCTTGTTTTGCATGTTTCACAGCTTGTTATTTAGTTGCACTTTGAATTCAGGTCAACTCCCTGACGAAATGCTTGACATAAAAGCAAGGTTTTAAAATAATTTCTTTAATTTCTTTTTATGAAACAAAAAGGAGGAAAAAAAATTGATTAATCGGATTTGGTATGATAAAATCTGAGATTTATTTTTTAATTCATATCGCCCAGCCCTAGTTTGCGATAAAACAAAATTAGTAGGATAATCAACATTAATCCCTGCAAAATCAAGATGGTCTGTCCGACTGGCAACTATAGGACAGACTCATGCTACCAATAAAGGTGTAGTCACACTAAACGCTGTGTTATAACAACAGCTCACAGAATCGCCTGTAACAGCATGAGTTGTTCAGTGTTTGACTTTATTTGTCGCACAATTCTTCATGGAGGATCTTTTGGCCTTTTTTACAACGTTGCTTAATTTGTTGAGATTTGCAGATATTTATTTCTGCAATTTTTTTCTTAGGGTGACATTTGGACTCTGCTTGGACCAATGCAGCATATTGTGGACATCGCCTTTTTGGACATTGTGTTATGGATCTGCATCTGCGTTTTGGATCATTATTCTATTGACGACCCTTTCAGATGATCTCACATATCTCAAATGTAAAAACCAAGTCCAATCTATAACCCCTCCACCACCTTGCTTCACAGCCAGTGTGAGCCATTCGTGCAAAATATGGTACTCTAAATTATGGTGAAACATCTCTACTTTGTTCCAGAAGTCTTGCGGTTCATTCATAAGTAACATGGCAAACCTTAAGCCACCCAGCCATATTGTTTTCAGTGAGAAGAGGCCTTCTCCTGGCAACCGTTTCATACAAGCAAGACTCTGGCCCCGTTTACGCGATAACGATTCAATAAAAACTAGATTGTTTTTCAGTGTCTAATTAACACATCTATAAGATCACATTCTATCAAGGATCTGCGTGCACTAGTAGAAACCTTAAAACCTGTGTATTATCCCTGCCACACCACTAGGGGGCAGTATCCTCTTTGAAACTCAACAATGTTGTTACCTTGTTAGCAGTACCTCTTACAAACATTGTTTAAAACTGTACTTTCCACTTCCTAACACCACTTTTAATCTGTTCGGTTAAGAGTTGCAGCCGCTACATGTAACATTTGTCTCTTACAACTTAATAAATAAACATGTTTTCATAACAGCCTACTGTTGTTGATGCGAGATGTTGCCAAATTGGATCAGACAATCAGCCTTAAAAAATGTCATACTTTCCGTGGTCAAAAACCGACTTTAGCGGCAATTCCAGTTTATTCTTCTGATCGGATTTCAGGATTTCCGAGTTCTGACTGCAACTGGAATGCAGCATTAGTTGTTTTTGTTTTTTTTAAGCAATACATGGTTTGACATTGGGATGAATTTGTCTTGACATCCACAAAAGTGGCAACTGTCTTAAATGTTTTAAACTTGTAAATAGCATTTCTGTCGGTGTAATATTTTCTTCAAATCGTTTTGAAAATTACCTTTTAACTCTTCCCAGATTAATGACCACAATCGTTTGGCCCTCTGTGGCCTATGCTGCGGTCTTTCTAGCATGGCCTTTCATTAACAATTACCTGTATGCTTGAGACCATCAAACTGTTCACCTTGTTTTGGTATAAAAAAAATAGTCACAAGTGGGCAAAATCTGTCGGGATTTTGTTCTTAGAAGTTCAGTTTTAGTGTAGTGTGAATGTAGGGACCGATGACAGCCTCTTTCCTGTCAGAACAGAAACAGGTCTGTTTTATGTGCTTACCTTTTGATAGAGGATTGTCCCATTGGTGTCATTACCCACAGCAACCATTTTGTAGTCCGTGGCATACTAAAACATACAAAAAGACATTGTGTTACCTGGAGATGTATGTATAATATGTAATTTTCACTTAATGTACAAGATCTAATATGACAGGGGTGTGGCTTTGATTGACACGCATCAGGACTTAATCTGATTAGAGGAAAAACGAAACAAAGAGCGCTGATTGGCCACAGACGCAGGGAGCTACACCCCTGAGGAGAGTCTTTACGTAACCAATCAGAGGCCAGCATGAAGTCACATGGAAGCCAAAGGTTTAAAAGCATAGACATGCGCCCACATCTGGCTGGCATCTTTCGCCTCTAAAACATAAAAATTGCTTACACAAAAAAAAAAATAACTTCAAATAAAGTCAAAATGGAATGGGGTTGCAAAAAAAAAAAAAAAACAGATGCAATAATTACTTCTTTTTTTTTATTATTATTAAGGAATTTGTGTTTACTTTGGTTATACTTTTTCTGCAGTTTTGACAGGGCCTGTGCCCTGGCGCCCCCTACTGACCAGCCACCCCTGGAGTGTTTTGTGGTGGGATTTAATGAACTCTGTGAACTCTCTGGTCCTGCCACCGACCAGCTTGCGAGTTTATAATTCACAGGGCCGACTTGAATGCAAAAGGTGTAAAGGCTTTAATAGCAGTAAATTGGATGCACTCTGGCCCGGGAGTGTTTGCGCAGCCATTTTGCACCGTGCATCCTTTAAATATTGAATTTTCCTTGTTTTGTTTAGCTTTAGCAAACAGTAAAACATAATTGTAGGAAAGGAAGCAGGCGTCGTTTAAGAGTGGGTTGCTAGGCTAGCCAGAGCAGAATGGTTTTGCCATGGGAACGGTTGTTGGTGGGGAACCAGGGAGGGGGGTCAAAAAAAAAAAAAAAAAAAAAAAGAAGCGGTTTGCACAAGCAGGAGCAAGCAGCGGGGTCTTTGAGTGCTGCACTGCTGCGGTAAATGAACTTGGAGTGGCATCTACGTGGTTGGTGAAATAAATTAGGATGGACGGTCCAACACAAGCAATAAAGAGAAAAGCGACCGAGAGCAAAGGATTGGTTTGTCTTGTTTTAAGGGGGGTGGGGGGGGGGGGGGGGGGGGGGGGAGGGTTGTGTTGCACTTACAGAGCGGAAAGCAGCCGCCACCAAGTTCGATGGAAACAAATTCCTGTGGAAGGACGAGAAAAACAAATTAGACGTGGATAAAATCACAGCCGTTGCTCCCGTGGCAATGGGTCCAAACTGAGTCTGAATAGCTGGCTCCCAACATTAGTTTTGCCCTGAAAAACCCTTTTTTAGCATTCAAACTTCATTTATTTTTTTGTTTTATTTGATCGGCTGGACGTCTTTGAACGCCTTAAAGCTGACTCCGCATTGTTAGCAATCAGCTGAGGAGGTTTCCCAGCTACGTCACACTGGGATCAGTCCCAGAACCCACAGGAGGGACTAAACATGCCATAAATCCTCCGAGTGCACTGAGGACAGGTTAAAGCAAAGGAGAGGCCGGGCTTTTAGCGTGACACCACCTGAACTTCAGAGCAACCTGCACATTTAAAAGCAAACTGTGTTTTGAATTTAGATCCTGATTTCTTTTGTTGTTTGTAGATTTTGTGGCACCAGGTTTTTTTTTATTCATCAGTAGCTCGACAGGAGGGGAAAGACATGCAGCAAATGGCCCGAGGTCAGGAATCAAAGTCGGGACAGCGGCGTCCTAATGAACTTTATTTGCTTCAGTTTTAGGCTTTATTTCCATTCAGTCTTTATTCCCCTGATCTTTTATTGCTGTTTAACTGAAATGTGATGGAACAGACCAACACAACGCAGCAGGTGTTCTGGGGTCTGTTTCTACCAGCTTTGCTTTATCTAGAGAATAGCGTTTTAGTCCATTCTTTCTTTGCAGAACAGCTCAGATTGGATTAAAAAGGATCTGCTACCAATGTTCAGTCTTGTTCAATGTTCAGGACTTTGACTGGGCCACTCTGATCTGACCGAGTGCTGTCCAAACGTCATGTTGCAGAGCTCAAAACTGTCCAGCTAAAAGTAGTCGGGGAAGACATTTTTTTTATTTATCTAGATAAAAAAAACTGCTCAACAGCAAACTAAGCATGCAATTTTTAAAAAAACAAACAAACAATTTAGTGTGATGTTTTGCAGAAAAGGGGAATTTATAAATCATTTTAGAGCTGTCTTGCACATGTAAAAAAGGGGCAAACAACTTCCTATTCTATTCTTTTCTTTTTTTCTTGCTCTAAAAAAATATTTACGTCTATTGTCAGCGACAAGGTCGTGGTATGGGTCACGGTTAGGCCCGGTCATTGAACCGAAAATTTACAGACACCGAAATTTATGACAACAACCAACGTCGTCACCGTTGGTGATTAAAAATAATTAAGAAAAAGTTGTTTTTAAAAGGTGAATGTAAGCTATGCTGCTGTCCCTTTAAGACGCTGCGCTACGTTTACGATCTATAGTCACATGACTCCACCCCATCCAGTCTGAAACAAGAAGACAAAGAGACCGAGAGGTTGGGGAAATGGCTCCAGGAGGAAGAGGAGCAGCGGGTAAACTTGCTGCGGCCAGATCTGATGTCTGGTTCAGTCGTTATCCCGTACGTTAGTCTGACTCTACATTATCAGTAGTTTTATCGCCCATTTATCGTTATGGAGGCGAACAATATATCGCCATATTGATTTTAGGCCCCATCGCCCAGCCCTAGTCAAGGTTTTAGCCAATCTTAATACATTGGTGGGCCCAGTTTGGTTTTCATTGAAGGTAGCTAGACATTCATGGTCCTGATTACTATGAAATTAATGTGACAACGTAAATCATTGGTAATAATTCACCAATATTTTGTGTCGTACCAAACATTTTCATTAGATTTTAATTTGTCTGCATACTTTTTTTTTTTTTTAAATCAGAGAAAATGTCATCATAATGTCCATCTGCCTCTTGCACTGTGGTAACCGGCCGCACAGAACCGTTCCAGCGACTACAAACGATCCACAGACCAAATTTAGAACAACCTGATCTAATCCAGCTCACTGAAGCTCTGGCTGCATGTTGAAGGTCGTTGTCCTGCGATAAACTGAACCTCCACCCTCTAGTCTTTCACAGTCAGGTTTTGTGAAATCTTCTCATCAACTCTGACTATTTTCCTTCTACCTACAGAAGAAACATATCCCCACAGCATGATGCCACCACCGCCGTGTTCTCCCATTTGGATGCCATTTTCATCTTAGTCTTTGCTGATGTCCTCTAACAAGAGCCCAAAGAGCCAAAAAAGGCGCATCATATCATAAAGTTTTAAATTGTATAAAGTGGCTAAAACCGTGCCTCCTAAAGCTAATGTTGATTTTTATTTACTGTGTAGTAACAGCATCCTGCCACTAGATGTCAGATTTCACTGACATTACAGTAAAACAACCCAGAAATGTCCAAAAAGAGAAAAAGTGATGCAGAATGATGAGTTTAAAGTGTAACTCACCCCAATATTAACTTTTTTTTTTTCAGACAAACTGTATAAACTGGGCCTAAGGGTGCTACTTTTTTTTACTGTGCATTTTTTTTATATCTATGTTTTTTTTGTGTTGTTAAATGTGCAGAAGGCCCCAGCCTGCGCACACAACCTTGTATGGCGTGACAGTTTCAGCAAGCTCACTCAGGTCAGTGGGGGAAGCTTCAAAGATGGTCATTTTTGCAGTCAAAGCAGGCCTGTGAGCAGTGCAATACGCATCTTTTAAAGCGTTATCATCCTGGTGGGACACCCGATATGCTGTCTGTGTACTGGAGGACAGTTCATTAGAGAGGTTTGTGTTTTTAAAACCCTAAAGAACAACGATGCGAGTTGTTTTCTCCTCCAGCCAGCTGTTTTTGCAGTCTTTGCCAGCAGCAGTTTTGAACATTTGAACTAATTTTTTTGTCCAGTCCTCCTGCTGCTTTTATCATCAGGGCTGTGAGATAAGCACACTGGGAAAATCTGGAAACTTTTTTTTCCATCTGTCTGCGGTTTTTGTAACCGTAGCTGCTGGGATCGCACCTTATTGTGCGAGTAAACAGACTCCCAGCTCAGGCCAGGCGACTCAGGTCGGCGAATGAGTGCTGTAAACTTTGCCCTCGGTCCTGGGCCGAATGTTGATTCAGTCAATACGTGTCCTCAGCTGGTCATTCAAACCTGCAACGCTCTCTCTCCTTTTTTTGCCTAACACAGCAGAGGGTAAATGTAGAATTCCTGCAGCTTAAGGTCGGGTTCCCCCCTCATCACATGACTGAGGTGGGTGTTTGGATTTCCAAAGCTGAAAGGAGGCATGTTTTTCTCACAGTGCAGTGAGATCCGTGGAGAGATTTTCCCTTCTTTTTTTTTTTTTTATTAAAGCCGTCACATGTCGGCGCCCTGATTAGCCAAAGCCGAACATCATTTAATTTCAAGTCAGCAGAATCAAAGGTTGCACTAATTTCAGCTGAAGTGGACCTGGCTTTTCTGCCTCCTCTTTCACCCACAGCTAAGGTTTGCAGGATTTAGATTCATTCAACGCACAAACCGAAAAGAAAAAAACAAAAAACAATGAAGGCTTGTGATTTTAATTGACCTTATTTGATTAATATCTGATAAAACGTGGTAAGATCGGACAAAAATGCAATCACGGCTTTTAGAGTATGTTCCTTCTGGATTTGTAGAAGATGCCTAATAAAATATTCAGTGACTTTGGGTTCAATCAAGTAGAGGAAACAGAATATGCAAAATATCCTTGAATTTGCAGTTTTATAAACTAATACCTGCACAAGTTTAACTCTGTACATAGCAAAGCAGCTACCAGGGTGTTTTCACGCCTTATGGAACCGTCACAGCGGGCTGAATGACAGCAAACATGGTTTCAACAAGAGGGACGGCAGCTGAGATGGTCAGAAGGATTACAAAACCAAATCAAGATGGAATGATCCGATTCAGCTGGGTCTAAAGTTTGAAGCATGTCCATAGAAAGTGTCCAGGTTGTAAAAGGAGAATATCCAACGGGACCCAGGAAGGTATTCAAGCAACAGGAAGGAAAACTCAAAGGAATCCGCCTTACTTGGGAATTAAGCCAGTTTCTGCATCAAGTTATGGGAAGCATTTGAAAAGTTAAGCGATCATTTTCCATCATTCTGTTCCTGTGGTTTAAAGTCACTTTAATGAGATTCCGGTGAAAATGTTGGAGTTTTTTTTTTTTTTTTCTTGGTCATTTGAAACACCAACGCAGCTTTTCACTGGACACAGCCGTTCCCCTCCCCCACATGTTGCTGCACACTGCTGATCAGTGACCTGAAAGAGGACATCTATGTTAACAGGAAAGACTACGCTGCAAAAAGCAAACTAAAAGTAAGGGAAATCTTCTAGAAATTAATGTATTTGTCCTTGATTTCTAGCAGGCAAGTTAAATTATCTGCCAGTGGATTAAGATTTGTGCACTTAAAATAGGAACAACTCATCTCCATCTGCTTATTCCAAGTGCATTATGTCTAATTATCCTATTTTAGGGCTAAAATACTCATTCCATTGGCAGATAGTCTTATTTAGCTGCTCAAATCAAGGACAAATATACAAATTTCAAGAAAATTTTACGTACTTCTTCTAGTACCCTTTTAGCAGTGTATTTCATCCGCTTAGAAATACTTCCCATCATTAAAGAAAACGCATAGTCAAGGCAGGAAAACTAAAAGAACAGCAGACTTGATCTTTATCCTGAAATTTAGTGCAATTTACTGTGATTTTTCAAGCTGTATGCAAACGAAATTTCGTTCTGTACGCACTTTGTGCATACAAAATGACAAATAAAGCTGTCTTAAGTCTAAAGTCTAAAGTCTAGTTAAGATCTTATTAAGTTAGCGCTGTCTTAAAACTACACTTTGCCACTGCAGCAAAAAAAAAACAGTAATACTCTGCAAAAAGTACTTAAGAACAAATGCTCCTCCATAGTGAAAGTGTTTATATATAATATTTTTTTAAATAAATATGATTATAACTGTAATAACCAAGAGACTGTACTATTTTAGCAAAGCTAGGAACAGATGTTGCTTTTCAGAGCTAAACCAAAAAAGTTGGTCGCTTTAAATCACAAATCTGGGATTTCTACCCAGATTTCTCACGCAGTGAGAACCTTGTACCAAGGCTGACCTCTGTGACCAGCCACCTGGGCCTGAACATAGAAAATGTACGACAAAAGAAATGAGAATCAAACTCATCCATCCATACATCTGTTGTCTTCACAAGCTTATCCGTGCGTGGTTGCAGGGGGAGCTGGTGGACATCTCCAGCAGTCAGCGAGCGAGGGGCGGGGTGCAACTCCCAGGCAAACACACTCAAACCTCAGAGCCATTTAGATTAACTAGTTGAGAAAACAACCCCACCTCTGCAAGGCAACAACATGCAAGCTTCAAGCGGAACGGATCTGAACCCAGGATGCAAGACAACCAGGCTAACGACCGCGAGGAATCCTGAATCTCCACCGGCCAAAGGAGACGAAGCTGGGAGGTTTGTTTGATGTCTGGCTGGAGAAAACCAGCACGATGACATGCAGGTTAGCAGAGCAGCTGGAAGTCCACAGGTGGACATTTTCTCTCCCCCCCACCTCCCCCCCATCAACCCAAAGAAGGTCTGCTGAAGATGACGGCTCATTTTTGGACGATAAATCATTGGTCCAGCCCAGCAAAGCGCATCCAAACTTCTCGTCAACAAACACAGATCAATTCCTGGACATCCACACTTTTTTTTTTCCTTCTACTTGATCTGACATAATGATACACTACTGTATTTTTCAGACTATAAAGCGCACTTAAAATCCTTAAATCTTCTCAAAAATTGATGGTGCGCCTTATATAGGGTTGTAATTATACCAATGCCATTTAAAGTAGTTGATAGAATTATTCTTACTATGTCTACATATTTTTATGTTATTTACTATTTTCATTGAATTTATCATATATATTTACTCTTTACCACTAAGAAGTTTTAAGGTTTTAGATCTCTCTCTTATAGTTGCAGAAGGCCTGCAGAAAGCAGAGAAATATGTTGTGACTATAATAAGTGTTTTTATGAACTCTATTCAGCCATCTGGAGTGCTGCACTGTGTGAACTGCTTGGTTTTATCTCGAAGGTCACAGTTTTTGCTTATCCCTACCCCTTAGCTTGACAATGGAACCAGGGATTCCTTTTCCTAATAAATAGAGAGGAGGCGACGGATTTGCTTCAGATTGGATTTGGAGATCTGTATTAAGCAGGGGTGTCAAACATACGGCCTGCGGGCCGGATACGGCCCGCCGAACAATTTAGTCCGGCCCTGTGGCTAAATGCATTATCATTATTAAAAATAAAAAATAAAAAAAATTTTCCCCCCAGTGTTCTGTCTGGCAATGTGGCAATAAGATGCCACAAAGAGCTCATCAGATTTGACTTTCACAAGTGGACAAGATAAAAGGAAGAGAATGATAAACCAATTATTGAAAAAAACATGTACTTTGTTTAATTGAAAGTATGCAGTTCCTATATTGTCCACGAGGGGCGCTGTGTTTTAATTAGCAGATTAAGCTTCAGGTGTGGAAAAATTCAAATCATTTTTTAATTTTTATCTGTTTGATGTATTTTGTCGTGCAGGACAATGTTTTTAAGTTCCAAAAAATGTGAATAAATGTTTTTCAACATTGTATAATCACTGTGATCAGTTATTATGCATAATGCACAAGTAAATGTTTAACTGAGTAAAAGTATTGTTGAAATTGCACATTCTTTTCTTAAAAACGCTGAGGTTATTCATAATATATTGTGTAAAAGTGAAATTAACTTAATATAAAAATCAACAAGTCCACATTTATTAGTTCTATTTAATCTTGCAATGAGTTTACTCGTGTGGCCCTCTCGAGATCAGATTAAGCTGAATGCGGCCCCTAAACCAAAATGA
Organism: Fundulus heteroclitus; assembly: GCF_011125445.2. Classification (NCBI taxonomy): domain Eukaryota; kingdom Metazoa; phylum Chordata; class Actinopteri; order Cyprinodontiformes; family Fundulidae; genus Fundulus; species Fundulus heteroclitus. The sequence goes on along the minus strand of NC_046382.1, from coordinate 12,097,393 downwards.
GTTTGACACCCCTGGTATTAAGCATCTCCGTTTGATCTCCTTGCAAGATTATTTGAAAACCAACTTCATTGTTGTCTCTCCTCCTTGTGTTGCTAATGAATGTTTTAGGTGTTTGAACCTGACAGTAGTTAAGGTCTTTAACCAAACAAGAAGGTTCAGCTGTTTTTAAAGGGATCATTTTACCTGATGTTCTTCAAGAGAAGGGTTTCTAAACCTTATTTTTTTTCCTCGTTCTAGACCCCCACCTTTCTACACTACCAGACCTGTTTTCAGAGTGAAACCGGATGCTTTCTCCAGAAGAGGTCAGGGGCCACCGGAGTAGTCAGGATTCACCATCTGGGAAGAAGCCTGGTGTGAAGGGAGCAAATGGTTTTCTGCTCATTTTAACCAGAACCCTTTTTTTGTGAGCAGTGGTTCTGGTGGGGAAGAACTCCTAAGAAAGTACCCGCGTTACTTCAGAGAGATCCGGCTTGTGGGTACTCGGTCCCGTCCTTCTCTGAGTGCGTTTAGGGCCGGTACGACCTGCACCGAACGGGCCCGGCTGGGAACTGGACACAGACAATCCATCTGCTGTGATGATAAGGGAGAAGTGCTGAGAGCAGCAGTGCTCGGTTTGTTCTGCAGGGAGCTAAAATACACTTTCCTGCCACAACAGCTGTCAGCCTTCCCTCGCTGTGTGGGAACTTATTATTAGGCCTGAGCAGGCTCGTATTAATAACCCGAGGCGACCGCCACAGGACTAAACCGACAAACGTTTACTTTAACAATCAGGCTTCGCTGGAAAAAATGCACCAAATATCAAATTAAAAACTAAAGACACCTGCATGTATGGTTTTCACGGTAGAGTTTAAGTCGGCTGCAAAACATGATTCTAAGCTCATAGATCTGCATGTTTCCCTGTGGAGTAAAGTATAAATGGCTTCTTCTGCCTGTGTGTGTGGACTCAGGGTCCGAAATTAACAGACGCCAGACGCCAAATGCGAGTAAATTTTCCGTTTGCTGAGTAAATTTCACAGGGCTAGCTTCCACATGGCGGGTAAATGTTAGCACCAAATAAATCGTGTTTTCCAGTCATCATTTGGGTGGATTCTTTATGTTCCACGTACATAAATACTCGCACATGTGCACGCGACAGCAGTTACGTCGTGTCCGTTAGCTAACAGCTAGCGTTTAGCTCAGGCTAATTAAGTAGCGGGAATATGTGGAGATATTTAGCCGGAGTCCGTCAGACTTACTTTGACCGGTAAAAAATATGCTTGGCCGGTTGGGTTTTTACGTCTACCAGCGAGCTAGATAGTTCGGACACTGTGTGGACTGCTGCGCATTTCCAGGACGATCCACCAAAACTGTGTGGATCTGGTCTAATGTTTTGCGTTTTGAAGGACCCAGCCACCACCCATTAGCAGTTCTTTGGTTGATTTCACCAGATTTTCCTCTAAAACGTCCTCCTGGCATTTTAAAGCTCCCAGGTCCTTCAGGAACAACAACAACAAAAATGGACCCACAGCATCACACATCCTCCAGCGTGCTAAACTCTGTGGTCCCTTTCCACCTGGAGTGTTTGCTGCTGAAAAGCTTGATCTTGGCCTCATCTGATCGAAACCATTCCTGTGACCATTTCTTACTCATGAAGATCTCCCTCACTTAATATATGAAATTATTTACAACATTACAAACATTTTCTTTTTCACCGTCTGGTTTCAAACGTATTTAATTAAAAAGTGCTGTGCCTTGAGTGTTGCTATCTGAGCAATTTGCAAGGAGATTTTGTTAATGTGTGCATAATTTGCACGAAATAGATAGATAGATAGATAGATAGATAGATAGATAGATAGATAGATAGATAGATAGATAGATAGATAGATAGATAGATAGATAGATAGATAGATAGATAGATAGATAGATAGATAGATAGATAGATAGATAGATAGATAGATAGATAGATAGATAGATAGATAGATAGATAGATAGACAGACAGACAGACAGATAGACAGATAGACAGATAGATACATCCATCCATCCATCCATCCATCCATCCATCCATCCTTTTTTCTGACCCGCTTAATTCCTCATGGGGTCGAGGCGGAATACACCCTGGACAGGTTATATAGATATATAAATAGTATAAAAGTGTAAGGGTAAAATGCTGCAGTTCTATTTATTATTAATAATAGGAATACTGTAGGTTGGGTTAGACAATAAATTATTCTTTCTGAATGATTTCTTAGTGTGTTCCTACAGAATAAAAGGACTCAAGCTAAAAGTTGGATTATTAAAAATCTTTCTTGTGAGATATTAAGGTGCTACAGTTTTTAGTTTATGTATTTCAATCTTAATCGTGGAGGGTGTTATATGTTCAAGTTTGTAAATATTATGTCCTTTTAATGCAGGATTTCACAGCGTTTTCCTCAACCACACCTGCCGTACAGACGCCTGAGCGCTACTTTCACTTCAACCATAATTTCTTTTACACTTTTTCCGCCACGCAGCAGATTTTTTTTCCTGCAGATATGTTTTTTAAAGTATTGATTTTCCCAGCTTTTTAACTAATCCTTCCCAATCTTCAGACAGAGCTTTGTTATGCCTCGTAACCCTGAACAATGAATCTTTCAGGCATAAACAAGTCTTCAGCCTGAAGGGTGAACTGGTGTTGAGGCAAAACATTAACAGGTGATATTTGCAAAAAACAGATTTTAAATAGGATCCTTAGGCTCTTTGTCAGCAGTCTGTCACAAGACAACGTATTCCTGTTTCTTTAGACGTACTGATGGAAAACACTGTAGGTAACAAAGTTCATTAGGCAGAAGATAAGATTCCTACAGAATCACAACGTCTTTTTGTTCAGCACACTGAAATCTGGATGTAGAGGGATACACAAAAAAATACTAATAAAAATCAAAACCACGATAGAAAAAGACCGCAAGAAAGTCTGTCTTCTTGAACTCGACTATAAAAAGGTACACTGCAAAAAACGGAACTAGAAATAAGTAAAATGTTCTTAAAATCTTTGTATTTGTCCTTGATTTGAGAAGGTAAATAAGATGATTTGCCAATGGAATAAGAATTTTGCACTTAAAATAGGAACAACTCATCTCAATCATCTTATTTCAAGTGCAGTATGTCTAATTATCTTATTTTAGGGGTCAAAAGACTCATTCCATTGGCAGATAATCTTATTTACCTGCTCAAATCAAGGATAAATACACAAATTTTACGAACATTTAACTTATTTTTAGATCCGTTTTTGCAGTGTAACTTTTGCACCGATCCAGATCCACTGAACAGACTTTAGGCTATATCTACTTATCCTACTTGTTGTTTCTTACATGTTTTACCATTTTGATTTTATTCCTAAGAACTTGAATTTGCGAATAAGCCCCGATGTCCACGTTCTGTTTCCCCTTTGCCCGGGCTGATGATCCACACGTGGAAAACACTAGAGAAGGACGACGCTGACAGGTGTCACCATCTGCAGTTTAACCCTCTCAGCCACTTAAAGCGGGGCGCAGTCGAGTTTCATGGGACGACATGTGACGGGGGCGCGCGGGGCAGAGAGCCCCTGCGTGATTTGAATTGCAAATCAGAGCAGCGGTTGCACAACACGGACGGCTCCATTGGTGAAAGGGGAGATTAGATAGAACGACCCTTCCCCCTGAATCCTGTGTGGAGATGGAGAGTGGAAGCTGTGACCCAATTGCAGCGCTGCTGACATGTAAACTTCGAGGTACCATGACCCGCATGTCCAGGGTCAGCTGGGTGGCTTTAGGAGCTCAGTATAACCCTTGTTCCTCCCTTCGTCTGCAGAAACTGTGTGCAGCATAATGATCCACCGTATCTGATGCATGGGGTTGTTAAAAACAGAAAGAAAAATGCACTTTTCTGTGTAGAGGTAGAGAGCAGGGGCCCCGTTTAGGATATTAACCCTCGGACACAACCGTCAGGGGCTTCAATCGCAACCTTTAGACCGTTGCTTCCCGGTCTTTCCTTGCGACACAAACAGAAATGCAGATTAAAAAAACCCTTTTCCTGCTTCTCACAGGGACAAACCTGACACTAACGTCCGATTTGAGGACTAAAAGGGCCGTTTCACTGTTTTTAACGGAAAAAAAATGTAAAACACTGACAAATTGTTCAGAGCTGGACTGGATTATTCAACGGTGAAGAAGACAGAAAAACACAGTTAGGGGAGGCACATGTTGCTTTACAAAATAGGAGGTTTTTAGTCTTTTTTTGGGCATTTAAGCCACCTTAAAACAGCATCATCTTCCCCAACCCCTTTTTTTCTGGACCCACTTTAATTCAAAACTTATAAATGAATTCAATATTCTTTAAGAGCCAGTTTGTAATGGCTGACAGTATAAGACTTAAAAACCTGTTCAAAACTGAAGACCTGTTGGTAATCTGGGAAATTATCACAACATTAATCATTAGCTGTCCAAGAACACACTGAAAAATGTGTTCCTATATTGGATTATCTTAAAATGGGTCCACTTTAAAAAAAAAATGCTACAAAAAGTTAGAATGGACGGGGCTGCAGCCATCAGATGGAGACTTTATGATCCGTGCAAAATTCATGCAAACCTTAGACCACCACAGAAGAGGTCAGTTTTTAAAAGTGCAACACTTAAAGGGGTCAGAGGTGGACCGGATAATTCTACGCTAAATAAACCTTCAATGATGTTTTTGACAACACATTCCAACAAAGACTGGATTGGATCTGTCGATTGATCCTCTCTAAATTTTACCTTATTTCTCCCCCTTTCAGTTTATTTTTTTCATTGGTGATGCACAACGACACACAAATAAACATGCTGTTAGGTACCCAGGTAAGCTTTAGGGCCTAGATTTCAGTGATGCTTCACGTGCCCTGATGTAAACGGGCGTCCAACGTGGAAATAAAGTGATAATATCAACACAACGATGAATGGGTATAAAGTGCAAACATTACATTTTTGCTGAAAATATCCAGCAGGGAAAATATTATTCAAGGTGATTTAAAAAAAAAGGTGTTTAATTTAAGAGAAGAGAAGAAATACCTTTATTGTTCCACAATGGGGAGAAAAAAAAAACCTGTATGTATTTTCTTTTAATGCTGAACATTTTTAAAGGTGGAATAAATGAGAAAAAAATTAAACAAAATCCTTAAAATCTTACATACATAACATATGAATTAGTTAGTCGGTGCAGACTGATCAGTATAAGGCTCAACAAGTATGAGTATTGCTCTTGATCTCATCATCATCATTATTATTATCATTATTTATTCATTATATGTTTAGAAAACGTTGCTCTCATTACTTTGTCCTGTATTACTTAATAATCATTTACTTTATGTCACGGTATTTCTAAAGATAAAGGTAATTTTATCTTTGTCCCTAAACCCATTTTGTTATGTTAACTGTGCATCCTTTTTTTTTTTTTTTTTTTTTTTTTTTGTTAGAAATAAATATTATTAATTGTTAAGTGTAGATTTGGCTTTTAATGAAGCCACTTTACACAGATTTTAAGATGTGCATTTTTAATAAACTTTAAACTGATCTGTGGCTTTTGTTTTTTCCCCAACAACTGGACTTGAATTGGGGAGGTCCAGCTCAAAATAACAATCATAAAAATACACTCTACTTAAATAAGTAGAGTGTATTTTATCTTTATTATCTAATCTAGACGGATTTCCTCCAGGTTTGACCCCACCTGCAGCTGATGTTGCGCCCTAAAACCAGAAAGAAAAGCCCTTCCCAGCCCCTCTGCCGGTGGAGGAAGAGGAGGAGGAGGAGGAGGAGGAAGAGGAGGAGGTGGTACCTGGCCAGATCCAGGAAGGAGTCGGCGGTCTCCTTGTTGCTGCTGACGCTCTCCAGCCCCAGGCTGTTGGTGTTCAGGGCCCCGGCGCCCACCCCCGGCTTGATGATGAAGGCCAGCGCCACGCCGATGCCCGAGGCGATCAGCGTGGTCGCCAGGAAGTAGGAGACCGCGATGCCGCCCAGCTTGCCCAGGGAGCGCGTGTCCAGGCTGGCGGCGCCCGACACCAGGCTGCAGACCACCAGCGGCAGGATGATCATCTTCAGCATCCGCAGCAGCATCTCCCCGGGGAAGGCGAAGTGGCTCATCTGCGCCCTGCTCAGGCCCATGCTGCGCACCAGCATGCCGAGCCCCACGCCCACCAGGACGCCGGACACGGTGAGGATCACCAGCAGGTTCCTGCACAGGAACCCTCTCAGCCTCTCCACGAAGCCCCTCTCCTTCTTCGTCTTCCTCTCCTGCTGCTGCTGCGCCTCCTCCTCCTCCTCCGCGCCGGGCTCCTGCTCGCTGTTCTCCAGCATCCGAGCGGTGGACGCCGAGCTGGGCATGGAGTGCCCGTTGATCTCGCTCTTTTTCTCCATCGTGGTTAGCGTGGGTGAAGGAAGGGAAGCGCAAGGCAGCGTGGGGCCAGAATGTCCCACTCGCCGAGTGGTGGGTTGTTAAAGCTGAGCGCGGAGGGGGGGGCGCGGTCAGCCAATGGAGAGGCAGCGACGACGCGACGTGCCAACGGAGCATGCGCGCAAACCCCCCGTTCTTTACGTCGGCAGCAAATGATGCAAGAGCAGAGGAGATTGCCAGGGTCTCATGAAGACCGAGACACCTTCTGTGGTCGATCGGGTTGAATGATCAACCAAGAAGGCTCTAAAAAATTCGCAATTTGCATCAAAACTTGTGACCCTCCAAGTGTTTCCTGCCTCTGGAGACAAACATCTAATCTGTGCACAACCGCTCCTTATTGTCTCAGATGAACAAAAAGACTCCTGGTCACGTGTCCTGAGCTCTGATGACTCCATGGTTCAGGATTATGGCAAACTGTTCATGAAAATGTCCTACCCGCTTGATTTCAGCCATGATCGCTGTCCTGTTGCTCTGACCCCATCATCATGAAGTGCTTGGAGAAGATCCTCCTGCCACACATCAAGGACGCCATCCCTGCTGGCCTGGTCAGCCTGCAGTTTGCCTACAGGGAGAGTCACTTGCTGGCACTTAATTCGTCTCTAACTCATCTGCAGCATCCCAACACCTTTGTTAGGATGCTATTTGTGGACTCTTTCACCACCGTGCTCTCTGACATGCTGGTTCTGAAGCTCCACAACCTGGGATTGTCTCCACCGTTCTGCTCCTGGACCAGTGACTTCCTCATCAACAGGCCCCAGGTGGTGAGGATAGGGAAACACATCTGCTCCACTGATCCTCAACACAGGAACACTGCAGGGTTGTGTCCTCAGTCCTGCTCTCTCCTTACCTGACTCCGCCAGATAGATTTGCTCCGCATATCCATCTGGAAACCTTCCGTTGAAGTAATTTTGGGAAGGGGCGAAAATACTGGTTAGCTGATTGGCCTATGTTGGTGATAGACGGGCCAAATAAACCAATCAGATTTGTCGTCGCTCGTAACAGAGCGACGACGAAAACACAACCACAAGCCTAGCTACTCTTGCTGCTGCAGGTAAAGGCTCGTTAGCTCAGCAAAGAAATACTCTGTAATTCCGATAAAACTTGCTCGATAGCCACGCTAACGCTAGTTTCATCGGCTGAAACCGCCATGTTGTTTAGACTGAACTGTCGCGCTTCTCGTTGCGTCACACCTCAACCCGCCTCAAAGCCAATGCTGATTGGACGTTCGTTTGGTGAACGGCTCCAAATTTTCTTTAACGGAGAGTATCCAGACTGATCTGCGAGTGAAACCTTGAAAGCTCGCAAGATCAGGATGGTCTCACGAGGCTAGCTCTCTCCACCCTCTTCATCCATGACTGTTCTGCTATCCCCCCCACAAACACGGTCACCACCACGTCTCACCGTGGAGGTGGTGTGTTCAGGGTGATGGCACAGTTAGTTTTCCCTCGACACATCCTGCACAATTTTGCACGTTGGCCCAGAACTTCAATTGGCTTTTTGTTGAGTGGGGACCACTTGCTGCTTTACTCTACCATTAATAATTGTCCTGCCACCCGACTCACCAACCTGAGCTTTAAATGTCTGCAGCTCCTCCAGAGTTACCTGCTCCTCTGATTAATGTTCAGCCTCTCTGTTTAGGTCAAAAGACGTGCCTTGGAGATTCTCTTCATATTTTCCATAAGGAGGCTTGAACAGCTCTTTGGAAGGTGTCCAAAGCTCAGAACGTTGACCAGCCGTCTGTTTTCCTTTGTCTTCATGCTGCTGTTTGTTCACTAAGGTTCTCTTAACGTTGCTAATTAGCTGACTTTAGAGCACATTGGGTGTCCCTGGAATTCATTTGGGGGTATTAGAGTTTGTGGGGGCTTAACAAACATGCAATTTAGCTGTCTATATTTTATATTTGATTATTAGGTGTTGGCCTATCACATGAAACCCCAATAAAATGCATTAATGTTTGTGGTTGTAGTGTGATAAACCACAAACATGGATATGTTTGCAAGGGGATGTCTATGCAACTTACCACCAGAGGTGGGTAGTAACTAGTTACATGTACTCAGTTACATTTACTTGAGTAACCTTTGGAGCAAAATGTAATTTTAGGAGTAGTTTTACGTCACTTTACTTCTTACTTTTATTTGAGTCATATTATTATTCAAGTATCACTACTCTTACTTGAGTAAAATTGCTGGCTACTCTACCTGCTGTGGGTAACTTCATGAATAAAGAACAGACTTGTAACCAAAACAAATGCACCAGAGGGACAAAAACCTAGAGTTTATGTTAAAGTGAGACTTCTTATTTATACACAAGCTTTGTTATTTTAATGGTATTTGATCATTGAGCCATTTTGAGGACAAATAAACGTACCATAAACAGTAGATGTTGTCAATGGAAATACTTTGCATTGTTCTAACATACTGTATATACGTTCACTGCTGTAAGTATTGGTTTCAAGTTTAATGTTGAAAAAAATGATCCAGAAAAGTGTTTATTTTGTCTGTAGTGTGTCTTTAGTCTTTAAAATGCAGAATTTAGGAAGAAAATAGAGGAGCTGTGCAACTCCTTTAATGACAGACTTAGACACCTTGTTTGTAAAAAGGAGCACTACCACAGGTCATTCATCCCTGCTGCCATCAGACTTTACAAAGCTGCACTATAACTGTAAAACCTTGTGCAATAACTATTTAATACCCTGTGCAATAATCCTGTTAAATAAGAGACTTCAGCTGTTATAGTTATCTCACTACCGTTCTTTACCTGGTACCACTTTAATGCACAACGTCAAATCTATACACACACACACATATATATATATATATATATATATATATATATATATATATATATATATATATATATATATATATATATATATATATATATATATATATATATATAATGTACATAATGTACTTCTTAAATCTCTGCTTTATTTCCTTTTTTTTTCCGATCCACTGTATATATGTATATGCACCTTTTCCTCCTTTTGGCACCTTCTTTATACTATTGAGCCGATGTGACACGAGAATTTCTCCACTATGCGGTCAATAAAGTCTATCTTATCTTGTCTTATTTTATCTTAATTTGCACATATCTTCACATTTTTTGTCTGTCCAATTACATAATTTTTTAAAAAACATACATAAAAATAATTGAAATCAGTTAAATATTATAACAAGAAACTGCTGATCTTCTGTCTGGGAAAAGTGACTGGATGCGAGCTGTGAATAAACACTTTGATGTAATGTACGTATTTGAACGCCAGATGGCGCCACAGTAGAATAGTTGGACCAGGTGGTCACCAACCTTTTTGAAACTGAGAGGTACTTCATCAGTGCTGTGTCATACAAAGGGCTACCTGTACTGTCCTTAGAACTACAAGAGTCCAAGCTCACCTTAACTTTACGCAATATAAATACGGTTTTAATGCTTTTGTCATTTTTTAAATCTATAGAAATACAAGTATTAAATAAAAATGAAGAGCAACTGAATATAATAGCATTTTAGATGCAGCTCACTAGAGGGTTGTGCTATTTTTATTTAATTGGCTTGTAGGCACCACATACAATTTGTTGTAGCATCTCTTTCAGTGTTGTGGTTCATTCAGATGAAACTTTGTAAACCTAAGATATGGTGGCATTTTTTTTTCTATAGAGGCTTTCCCTTTCACCATCCCATACATGCTTTAATTATTCAGTCTTTCTCTAAGACCTTTAGCATGTAATCTGCTAACTGAGGCCTGTAGTCGGAGATAAAACTTTTTTTTTTTGTCATTTCTCTGAGCAGTGCGTGGTGAAATCAATGGGATGTCCGCTCCTTGGAAACTGATCAGAGCTGTGAAAAGAATTTGTTCCCCCTTTTCTTCTATTTTTGATTTTTTTTTGTCATTTGGTGTATGTCATTTAACATCAGACAAAGATAACTCGAGTAAATATTAAAAGACAAAGTATTTGAGGTGGGATGGGTTCTTGAGAAGTCATACAGTAACCGTGAGTAATCCCATTTTTTTCAACCGCACCCAGGACTGATTTACTACCTGAATCATAGAACCCAGGAGTCCTTCAGATAAAACCTGTCTGACAACAATACGAAGTTGCCCAAAACCACCCGATTAACCAACACATCATGTCCCGATCAAAGGAAATCTCATGTACCAGAATGGAAAGAGGCTCACAAAGCATTTTCTGAGGCTTTGGGACTCCAGCGAATCACAGTGAGAGGCCTGAAAACGTGCAACAGTGGAGCGGACATTCCCAGGAAGGACCGGCTGACCAAAACTACTCCGAGAGCTCATCAACGATTCATCCAGGAGGTCCCTGAAGAACCTGGAGCAACATCTGCAGCGCTGCAGACCTCAGTGTCAGTGATTCCACCATAAGAAGGAGGCTGACTGCACAAAAATGGCCGCCGTGGGAACGTTCAGAGGTCTAAACCACCGTTGACCCAATAAAGAGCATAAAGGTCTGCCTCAGATTCGCAAAACAAACAGAAATGGGCCCGTCTGGGGAAAATCCATCTGGTGCCTCATAACATCTGGCATAAATCTAACAAATCATTTTTAGAGAAGGAACATCATGCTGACAGTAAGGCGTGGTGGTGGTGGTAGTGTGATGGTCTGGAGCTGCTTCTGGACCTGGAAGACCTGCAGACTGGGAATCCTGCTGCCTGGCAGAACATCCTGAAGCAAAATATCCAATTCAATTTTATTTATATAGCGCCAATTCATGAAACATGTCATCTCGAGGCACTTTACAAAGTCAAAAATCAATCATATTATACAGATTGGTCAAAATTTTCCTATATAAGGGAACCAGTTGATTGCTTCAAAGTCCCGACAAGCAGCATTCACTCCTGGAGAAGCGTAGAGACACAGGGAGAGTCGTCCGGCCATCGGCTCGTGACGTAAGTTGAAGTGCACTTGGGTCAAACAGCTGGAACGGCTCACAAAAACACAAAAAAAGTACGATTTAGCAGTAGCATGGTCATTTTCTGAATTTAAACCCAAATGGCGTACTGCATATTGACCTTAAACAAGCCGCTCCCTCTCAAAAACCCCTCCAATGTATAAAGAAATACAATGAAGTAATTATTTAAAAGCATTCATTTTACTTTCATTTACTTGGGGATATATTTGTCTGATGTTAAAAGTTAAAAGTCTGACATATTTAAAGGAGACAATCTGTAATGGAGCGAACACATCAGAACACACATGCTCAGATTAGCAGGGGGGTAGCCAAGAATCGCTTCTCTAAGGTCATTGCTGATGTCTTTCCACCCTGGCGGTGTGATAAAAACCACCTAAAAGGCTCCAGACCAGCAAAGTGCCTAAAAACGTCTCTGTAAAACCCTAGAAGTGAAGGAGCGTGGGCTTTAGTTCTAGTTTGGTGTCGGTTTCAAGACATTCGTCCAACAAATCTGCAACCGGCAAGTCGTGGGTCTCTAAAATGAATCAAAACAAACAGGGACGGACAACAGCAAAAAAAAAAAAAAGAGAAAAAAATCTACTTTTAATTTTGACAAACAACAACAACAAAAAACTGTAAATGGTAAAAAACTGAAAGAGGCCTTTAGTGTCATGGTTGTTGCCATTAGCTGCCATAAAGAGAGCAGCAGGATCCTGATCAGAGCTGCAGAGAGAAGCAGCCTTCTGTCTCTCTGCCTCCGTTAGTGACTGTTGTCTGTGTTGTCCTCAGTGACCTTAGCTGTGTCGTTGCTAAGTTGAGTTAAACTTTGCCTCCGTCCACAGACAGAGACAGCCTGTCCCCGTCCCCTCGCAGCTGTGTGGCCCGAACGCTGGAAATAGCTGCGGGCCTGCGGAGCAGGAGCCACGGATGTTTAACGGTGGCTGACGTTGGCGTTGTGGCGCCGCGGAGTGGATGACTGGGGACTCATTAAAGAAAGAAAGAAAGAAAGAAAAACACAGAATCCGCTGCAAAGAAGAAGAAAAAAAGACACTACACAGACTTGTTGATTGTCAAAAGGTTTCAGTTCATGCATGAAAATAAGGATAGATTGAAATTTTGAGAATGTTGTCCTGATTTTATACAGCTTCCTGTTCTGTTTTGTGTAATATTAAATGTTTGGTAGCACTGATTTGCTAAAAGCATATAATTTTTACCATTATTTGTGGTAAATAAAGTCCCAGAACATCAGAGGTTTCTAAACTACTCAGATTGGACCAAGGCACCAACAACACGCCCTGTCTAAGGTTGCTTAAATCGCCTTTCTTCCACATCAAGATGTTCAGCCTGAGGTGATTTTACATATATAGTATAAGTATGGATCATGCTTATACTATATTTGGACCCATATGGTAATTCATAACCGAGCAGGCGTCTCCCAGGAGGGCATCCACAGAAGTCCTCTGACGACTGTGCCCTGGTTGGTCTCACCAAAGTGGAGGACGACTCGGGTTAAAGACAGTGGACCCAGGACTCTCTGGTGCCAGTGGGACCGTTTCTGGGTCAACGTGGGGTAAAAAAAACAGGTGGATTTCTGCAGACACACATCCACCACCCTGACACCGTTGATCATCCAGGGAGGGTGACACTGAGACCCTTCTAAGCACCTGGACAACAGCTGTGCTGTTCACAGTAAACGTCACAGCAGTTTGGGTTGGGTGGAGCTCCTGGAGGCCTTTTTTGACCTCTGGTGGCATCAGCCTTCTTCTATGGTGGTTTGTTGATGAACGATGGAACAAAAGAAGTTGTTCTATTTGCAGCTTTGCAAAGGTTGCACAAAATTAGATTAAAAAAAAATCCCCAACAATATACTTAGCTTGTTTCTTATTATTAATAGAAACAAGTAAAGTCTTTCTTTATGTTCGTTAATGTATGGAAGAAGTCAAGGATTTACTTTACCTTTGTTTTTCCCTAAGTCTGTATTGTCTTGCTACTGAATAGCGCTCTAGAAACAGAAATAAAGCTGCCTGGCCTTTGTTGGAGCAGCAGAGGAAGCAGTAAGACAGTAGATCTGCTGATCAGGAGGCCCGGTTCTGTCCCACTCTGGACCCGGTGCAGGTGGTGGGAGACAGAAAGCTGTTTGAGAGCTGAAGACCTTCCTCAGTGACACGCCGCTGCATCTGTCTTATTTCAGATTACATCCTTACATGCTTCCACTTGTCTGTCACTCTGCTGCTGGTATATCTATATCCCCCTTGAGGGACAATAAAGGACATTTCTACTGTATTTCCATGTTGAAAATGCTTTTTTTAATTGTTTAGATGTAATATTCTAATCGTAAATGTTGCGTTTTTGTTAGCTGCAAGTGGAACATAACAATAAACAAAGTAAAAGCTGGAAAACACTGTAGAGGAGCTGAGCAGCTCCTTTAGTGACAGACTTAGACACCCTGTTTGTAAAAAGGAGCGCTACCGCAGGTCATTCATCCCTGCTGCCATCAGACTTTACAAAGCTGTACTATAACTGTAATAACTTGTGCAATAACTAATGTGCAATTACTATTTAATACCCTGTGCAATAATCCAGTTAAATAAGTGACTTCAGCTGTTATAGTTATCTCACTACCTCCCTGTTGTTCTTTACCTGGTACCACTTTAATGTACAATGTCAAATCCATATGTATATAAGTCACCTTAAATTATATATATATATATATATATATATATATATATATATATATATATATATATATATATATATATATATATATATATATATATATAGGGACACACTGTATATACCTTATGCAACTTTTCCTCTTTTTGGCACCTTCTTTTGATTATTGAGCCGATGTGACAACTGTGAGATCAATACAGTCTATCTTATCTTATCTTGTCTTATCTTAATTTGCACATATCTTCACATTTTTGTCTGTCCAATTAAATAATTCTTTTAAAACATACATAAAAGTAATAATAAACAAAATCAGTTAACTATTATTATGACAAGAAACTGCTGATCTTCTGTCTGGGAAAAGCGACTGGATGCGATCTTATTTTATCTTAAGTGTGTGATTTATATAAAGTGCTTCATTTGGGGAACAGAGTTGCTGAAAAACGTTCCCCTGTATTATCGGATTTAGCAAACATAACTTAAATATGATATTTATACACGACTTTAAGGTGTGTGATATGTGAACAGAGCAAAAACAATACCAGGTTACTTTTTACACTTTATTGTATATTTATATATATATTTATATATATAAAACTACAAAAGTAAGACCGTTTTCAGTTCATAAACAGCTGTCAAGCTGAGCATTTTATTTTCTACAGATCCACCGATCCAGTGGTCAGCTGATAGGTTCTCTCTCTCTCTCTCTCTGTGTTTGTTTTGTTGCATAGAAAAAGGCACAGCTCTGAGGTCTGTAAGAAACAGCCCGTGTTGAGGGAAGCGGCCTCGACCGCGGCCGGTCCTTGTGCGCCGCCACTGCCACGCTTGGACGCAATAAAACCGATTTGGTGACAAACACTGATTGAGACGTCTCAGGAGACTGAATGTTGGTCGTTCTATGTACATTACTTTTGGCATGAAAGCGTCCACGACAGGCTTTGGAGTCTTGACATCTGTAGGTTTGAGTCCGAGTTCTTTTAAATATTGCTGCATGAATGTGAACCGTTTGCCTTCAGCCCGAAAACGAAACAAAACAAAACAAAACAAAAAAAAAAGTACAAAAGATATAAAAAGTCGTGGCCACCCCGCAGGAGAAAAAATAAAATAAAAAATCCAGGACAATGCAACAAACCAACAGATAAACAAGATAATAAACGAACCTATGTGTATATAAAAAAAAATGGCTTCCACCCAGGATTTCACGCTCTGATACATTCCTATCTAAGGTACATTCCTAGCACACATTCTGTACACACATTTACAATCCATGTGTCCACTTCACATCATGAATAAATATATTTACACAGAAAAGACAAAACAAAAACCCAAGATGAATAAATAATTTCAATGGAAATTAAACAAAAAAAAAAAAAAAAAAAGCACTCCAAAAAAATTTAAAAACACACCGAAAGGAAACAAGACGCAGTCGTCTGCAAACAGTATCTGTGGAGCTGGACTCACCATCTGCTTTGAGCAAACACTCGGCCGGGTGACGCTGAGCTACGTCAGCCGCGGGACGTGAGGGTTACTGTTTAACTCTTAAAACGTTTTCTACAACTGGCACGGTTTCCCTTACGTGGTGCAGCGCTGACGCTGCAGTTCTCAGCTGCAGGTAGCTTCACACGGTTGATAGTTTTAGATAATCTACAATGCGACACTTCCTGCTCAGTTCATGTTTTGAGTGCACAGCTAGTTTTGTCAATCTTGTGCTTTTTGTCAGCAGTGTATTTTCTTCATTATCTCAAAGGGTGATGCGAAGGCCTGGTGATAAATGTACATTTTTATTATTGTTGTAACGCGGAAGATTTGCCTTTTGGGGGGGCCACATGCATAAAATTGCCCCACAGTGCCAATAAAATGCAAAATATGTAATAGTCCAAGACAAAAAATACCAATGTAATCATTTTGGATCATATTCCTTCACAAACCCTCCCTGGAGAGAGGATCTGAGAGGGAAATAGTGCCACCTACTGGCTGCACTAGGGCTGGACGATAATTCAATAACGATAAATATCGATCTATAGACGTATATCGATGAAGGCTCAGTAAAAACTTCAATAAAATAAGTTTTCCTTCCTTTTGCATTCTAACAAATCATGTAGTTAATATTACAATCATTACATCGTCCCAACCAATCACAACGCAGGAACCAAGCTCCGCCCCCTTCAAAGAGTTCAGCGAGCATGCGTTCTTTTTTTCCTTTTTAAAAACTTGCAGTTTTGGTAAAAAGTTGGTTGAATAAAAGGTTGAGTTTGAATTCAGTGTTCAGTGTGTGTATCTGTATCTAAAAATAGGTTGCTAAGCAACAGCATAACATGGCCAAGGGCTGCACTTAAAATACATGTTTTGAATTTGTTGATAATTATCAATATCGATCCAATATGATTTCTGTGTTTTTTTCCCCCATATATCGTCCAGCCCTACGCTCCAGGCTGGAGCGCCATCAAGGTGCCCCTAGAAGCTTCAACTGGTTGATCTGACCTGGGAGACATTAGTGGACAGCTTTGACTGCGACGTTCATGAAAGACGCTCATTCACGTCACACAGGGCAGAAACGCACCGACCAACAGCCCGTCCACCCGTGTCCCTGCGAAATGCCCACTTTCCAAGCTGCCTCTGGCACCGATCATCATGCCCGTCAAGACTACTTAAACTGACACAGAGAAAATGCCCGGGGTGCACTGATCAGTTGTTTTTTTTTTTTCTGCTGAGGCTTTTGGATGCATAGCCACTAGGGCTGAACAATTAATCGCATTTTCAATATAATCGCGATTTACAAAAACGCAATTTCCAAATCGCAGAGTCTGCAATTTTTGGCTATGTAACAATTAGTGAATCAGACGCGTCCATTAGGTGTCAGTAAAATGTTTAAAGTGGGTTTGCCTCCACATGGAATTAGATTATTTTCCAAAATCGTTCAGCCCTAATAGCCACAGTCTGCGGGCTGAGTGAAGGTGGCACTACCTGGAGTAAAACTGCACCGTTCTGCTCCACGTAAAGGAAAAGTGCCAGAAGCGTGTCGCACTCTGAAACCTGAACAGCGAGAACAAGCGGAAAACGTTGAATCCTACCACAAACGCTCACAAACCGATATCGCTGTAATACGCGCTTGTCTGTAGTGATTACGGGTTTGAATCGTACGGCTCTGAGCCAGAAAGGTGGTGGTGGTGGTGGTGGGGGGGGGGGGGGGGGTAAGGGCAACTATTACCAACACGTGTAAACATACCCCGTAGAAACAGGCAGTGTGAGGAATACTGGAAGCCCTGCCGTCAGGAGTTTGTTTTTGAACCAAATCACCAATTATTTGTTGGAAAACTGGCGTCGGCGCGTTCAGCCGTTTTTTGTACCGGAGCTTTTGTGGAGATCTGAGCTCTTCTCGGGTTCTTTCACACGGCGTCCGCGTCCAACTGGGACGGGGCAGCCGGCCGCTTTTGGCCTCCAATGTAAACACACTTAGCAGTGGGTGCAGCTCATTTGAATACCTCTGCAACTGGATCGCCATAACTGGCTCTTGTGACCGAGCTCTCGTGTAAAAACAACAACCAGCAGTTACATGCCACTGCCAGTAAGGTGGGGGGGGGGGAACAAAAAAAAAAACAAAAACAACAAAGAAACAGAGAAAGTCTTGCATTGAGTTTGTAGACATCATTTGTACATAAAACATACGCTCTCTTCTAGAAGACATTAAACAACAACCTGGTTTATGTGTTTTAGAGCTACTTCTAAAGCATTATTGCAGAGCCAGGCTAACGTGGAAAACTATGGGGGTCCAAATGTGCCAAAAATGTAATAAATAAACAAAGACAAACAAACATATAATCCTTTACCCATCAATGTGAAATCAGGTGGCTGACGGCACCTTTTGGTCTAGATTTGTCTGAAGTGCTCTTGCTCCGCAGGCTGGCAAGGCACGAAGAAAAATACTGAAATAATCCCTTATTGCAACGCATTTAATAAATAATTGACCAATTTCAATGACTGTCACGTCTAATTACCCATTAATGTGTTTGTATTTTGAGATTTGAACCTGCTGCACACATGAATAACCACCAGATTATTCATTTGTTACATCGCGTCACGTTTGGCCCCCCCATGGACACCACTGAAACAAGCTCTTCCTTTTTAAATGCTTGCTTTTACAATTAAAACATTGTATCTGTAATAAGCTAAGGATTAAATAATCATCATTTGATCATGTATAATTACCTCAACAATTTTTTTTTTTTAATACATTATAATAAATTAAAGACGAACATCGAGTTAGACCTCTGTGGGCTGTTAAAGTGAGAAGATCTGATAAAAAAAATACTGGAAAAAACAAGAACTAAAATAAGTGGTCATTTGAAAGGCACTCAGCTGCTAAAAGCCATAATTACAGTGTGTGTTTGTGAATATGTCTGTTTTTTGTATTTCTGCACCTGTGAGGAGTGCATATCCCCGCGAGGGTCGAAAATAAAAAAGTATTTACAGTTACTCTTCAGGGTTAAGGCTTAGGATTAGAAAGAGGAGATGAGGGAGTTGGTGGAGTTCCTCACAAGTATAGATATACAAAAAGTCCGTGTCTGCTTTGTTTCCTCGTTACTTCCCTTCCACACCTAGAAAGGCGAGCACAGTGCATGAACAGTGTTGTGTAGAAGTAGTAGTTGTCATAGTAGTACTAATTGACATCACCTTCGATGTTTACAATTACCGACCATAGAAGAAAGTCTTTGAAAAAAGATAAAAAGAGAGGAAAAAAAAACAGAAGCGATCCCGAATGTTTCCCCGTCCAGTCTGTTCTCTGGAGGGAGAAAAGTTTCCCAAGGCGGTGGCGGCGGTGGGGGGGGGCGCCCGCCGAATCACGACCCCACCAACACCTCCATGATGTGGTCCAGTTCTGTCAGGTCGATTTTAAAAGGCTGATTGGCTGAAACCTGGGGGGCGGAGCCGCTGTACGGCGACGCCAGCGTTTTGAGGAGGTCGTCTGCGTTCACCACCGGCGAAAGCTTGGCGAGGCCGCCGCCGCCGGCTGCCGCCGCCACCGCACCCACACCCCCCGCTGTGGTGCAGGGGTCAAAGTCGTACATGGACGTGTCGATGTCGGCGAACAGGACGTCGTCCAGCGACAAGTCCGAGAGGAACCCCGAGGGGGAGGAAGGAGGCGGCGGGGGGGTGGGGGAAGCGTCTTCCAGGCTGCCGGGGGAATGTGTGGGCGGAGCCTCCGTCTGTCGGAGCTCGGCGCAGCGGCTCTCCAGCAGGAAAACAGCGGCTGCCTCTGGTTTCGTCGTCCTGCAGTCTCTGGTTGAGGCGGGGGGAGCCGAGAAAGGGGGCTGCGTGGCTGGAGCGGGACCGGGGGAGGTAGTTATGGTCGGAGTATTAGCTGCTGCCGTCCGCGTCGTGGCCGTGGGAGGACCCAGCTCCATGTCACTGGGAGCGGATGAGAAGCTGTCGTCTGATGAGACGGCGACAACAGAGGACGCCTGGCTCATTGGTGCTGAAGATGGGGGCAGCGGGGGCGGAGACAGAGGCGGGGTGGGTGGGGACGTGGCGCAAAACGCTGAATCGGCGACGTCCTCCTCCAGCAGGGAGGCCGGAGTGAGGCAGGCCTCCGGAGGGGCGGAGCCGGCGTCCGCCCGCTGGCAGCCGGGAGGCACCATCGGGTGGGGCGAGGGCGGCGGAGGGATGGGCGGCATCAACAGCGCGGACGGCTGGGACGCCTGCGCGGCCGCCGACAGGATGCCGAAGGACGGCGGCGCCTCCCGGAAGCCCTCGTCCATGGGGTCGTCGGGCGGCGGCGAAGGCGGGAGGAACAGCGGCCGCAGGGAGCCCTCCTGCTTGAGCTCGTCCTGGATGCGGCGCAGCATGTTGTTGATGAGGACGCGGCGCTCCAGGCTGGGTTCGCCGAGGGGCCGCTGGCTGTAGAGCTTCATCAGGGAGATGTTGAAGATGGTCTGTCTCTGCAGGGTGTAGGACACCTTGGAAAGACCCTCTGCGGCGTAGCCTACCCCCCCTCCCGCCACCGACGCCTCCAGCGTTTTGCCTTCCAGGCCCTCTTCATCCTCTTCCAGCTTCCGCTTCGCACCTTTACAGAACATATATCTAGAAGACAGAGATGGCAAGGGAGAGAGAGAGGAAAGCCGTTAATATCCGATGAGCGGGTCACAAATCACTGAGGTCCAGATCAGGCTACAAGAACGTCAAAATTAAACAACAACCTTTTATTTAAAGCTGCCGGTAAGTTTAATTATTCTAAATTGTACTTTTCTAGTCACACCACTGATAATGCTTCAAAATGGAGCCATGACCTAACAAACATTTGACAAAAGTTCAAGCTCTGAATCAAATTTAAATCAAAACGAGTTTAGCTGGTCAACATGTCGCGATATTGATCACCCGGCCCTACGTGATCGTTTTCATTCGTTTCTCAGAGCATAAATGCTGTATTCTCTGGAAACATTACAAGTTGAAATGCCTAAAAATTTGTGTTGCGCTGATGCCCTTTTTTGACCCCGATACCGATACCCGATACCTCGCTGTGCATTATCGGCCGATACCGATACCATCTGTTTGAAATTGATGTGTGTGTATATATGAAGAACTGCATACTACTTAGGGTAGTAGAACTTTTTATTGCCTACCTGGAATGGGTGACAATAGTTTAATAAACTTTTGGCTCTCAAAGGCCAAAATAGTGCAACATTGGTGAAATTATAACATGTATAATAGTAGTGCAACAGTAAGACAGTAAAATTGCATTAATAATTGAATAATCTCTTTTAAACCCTGAGTTTTGGCTCTCAAACGCCAAAATAGTGCAACTTTCATGGACTTATATAACATGTATAATACTAGTCAGGAGAGAGAAGGCTGCGTTCAAGTGACATACAAACATCAAAATGGTATCAGTGCCCTATTTGTTGGTACTCGCCGATACCGATACCACCATTTTAGTGCTGGATCGTGGCCCCGTCCGATACTGGTATCGGTATCGGTGCAACACTAGTATTAACGCCGCTGGTGAGAATATTTAAACCGCCCTCTGCATCAACAGATGCTAAAAGCCGAGCGCCACGCCCTTCTTAATCAGTCTGAATAATAAGGTCAGCCGACTCTGTTCTTGGATTTGAATGTAAAGATCACAAAACAATGTGAGTGAGTTCAAATCTGCTGTATGGAGACCTAAATACAACATGTTGTGATCTTAAAATGAACAGGTAATAATGTCCCAGTTTAACCTGCTGAGACTGAAACATTATTCCAGAAAAACAAGAAAGAAATGTTAAACATCCACCCAACACAAAACGATTGGCTCGATGGGTTCATGGTGGCGTGATGCTAAACTTTTCCTCATGGTTGAATATTCCCAGGATTTTGCCTCAGTCTACACCCCTCTACAGTGTTTTGTTTTTCTGGTTTATTTTAAATTATCAAGGAGTTAATAGGTGTTTCTCTTTTCTTTACGGTGTGAAACCGGGTGAATATCACAGTGTTTCAGTGTCTACACTAAAACAAGTAAAATATGCAAACCTTGGCTAATTGTATGTGGTTAATGCTCCTTTTAAACGAGGTCACATAGGATTTAATTTTCCATATTATAATCATCTGTAAAGGTCCGACATTTCCTCTGACTTTCAGTGTTACTGCTGTGAAATAATCAAAGTTATGGCTGTACAATACCAAGTTATAATCCTGATTTGACCTTCATTGTTTAACTCTTGGATTGCACAGTGGGCAGCGCTGCTGCCTTGCAGCAAGAAGGCCCTGAGTTCGAGTCCATCTTTCTGCA
The DNA here is from genome assembly GCF_011125445.2 of Fundulus heteroclitus. Taxonomy (NCBI): domain Eukaryota; kingdom Metazoa; phylum Chordata; class Actinopteri; order Cyprinodontiformes; family Fundulidae; genus Fundulus; species Fundulus heteroclitus. The sequence goes on along the minus strand of NC_046382.1, from coordinate 12,075,639 downwards.
AAGAGTTTGCATGTTCTCCCTGTGCATGCGTGGGTTCTCTCCAGGTACTCCGGCTTCGTTCCACAGTCCAAAAACATGACTGTTCGGTTAATTGGCTTCTCTAAATTCTCATTAGGTGTGAGTGTGTGTGTGTGAATGGTTGTTTGTCCTATTTGTCTATGTGCTGCCCTGCGATAGACTGCGGACCTGTCCAGGATGTACCCCGCCTCTCACCCATTGACAGCTGGAGATAGGAACCAGCACCCAAATAGGGATAGACGTGTTTTAAAATGGATGGATGGATGTTTAAAACTTATTTAGTTACAATTCTCAATAAAGTTTGGACCAACTTTACATGAGCTATAAAGCATAATGAGCTATTCAATTTTCAATCCAATTGTGTTTATATAGCACAACACACGTCATATCAAGACACTTTCCAAAGTCAAATTCAATCAAATCATCCAGATTTGCCAGAAAGTTTCCTCTCTAAGGAAACCCAGCAGGTTGCATCAAGTCTCTCCAAGCAGCATTCACTCCTCCTGAAAGAGCGTAGAGCTACAGTGGACAGTCGTCTGCATTGTTGATGGCTTTGCAGCAATCCCTCATACTGAGCATGCATGAAGCGACAGTGGAGAGGAAAACTCCCCTTTAACAGGGAGGAGAACCTCCAGCAGAACCAGAACCAGGCTCAGTGTGAACGATCATCTGCCTCGACCCACTGGGGGTTAGTGAAGACAGAGCAGAGACACAGAAAGCACAGAAGCACACATTGACCCAGTAATCTGTTCTACATTAGATGGTAATAGCGGGGGATCTGTCCTCCCTGGATGATGTCACAGTTAATAGAACGCCAGACCAGGTGTACCTTCTATGAAGAAAAAAAAAAGTTAAAAACTGAACTGACAACAATGCAAACTGGAGAACAGTAGAACTCAGTAGAGTGAGAGAAATAGACCCTGATGTCCTCCAGTAGCCTAAGCCTATAGCAGCACAACTATAGAGGTAGCTCGGGGTAACATGAGCCACTCTAACTATAAACTTTGTCAAAAAGGAAAGTTTTAAGATTAGTCTTAAATGTAGAGAGGGTGTCTGCCTCACAGACTAAAACTGGGAGTTGGCTCCACAGGAGAGGAGCCTGATAGCTAAAGGATCTGCCTCCCATTCTACTTTTAGAGACTCTAGGAACCAGCAGCAGACCTGCGGTCTGAGAGCGAAGTGCTCTGTTAGGAACATACGGGGTAATCAGAGCTCTGATATATGATGGAGCTTGATTATTAAGGGCTTTATACGTTAGAAGGAGAATTTTAAATTCTATTCTTGATTTAACAGGAAGCCAATGAAGGGAAGCTAAAACTGGAGAAATATGTTACCTCTTGTTGATTTTAATCAGTATATTGCATTCGGGGATTAAAGAACAAGCAAAAAAAAAAAAAACACAGATAAAATACAGTGACAATGTGAGCAGCTGCAGAGGGAACGTTCCACCCCTACCAACGCAGACGCCGAGTTACGCAACAGCAGCGCTCCGTGCAGTAGCACAGGATCAGAGGCCAGATTTAAAGTCCAGCCTTCCTCAACTCCCCTCTGCACGATATTAGACGAGCCCGCGGACCTCATCCTCCATTCAGCTGGGTGTTTGTTTTTTTTTTTTTGTTTTTTTTATATATAAAACTCAGAAAAGAAAGAGCAGGAGGAAAGTGGAAAAGAAAGAAAGGAGCTGCTGCAGTGTGTTTGACTTTAATCCAGGCTGACAGGCTCATGCAGCCAGTCGCCGTCTACCCTTTGAATCACGGCGCATGCGTCTACTCACACACACACACACACACACACACACACACACACACACACACACACACACACACACACACACAGGAAGTGTGAGCTGCAGGCCCAGCCACCGCGACTGGTTGGTTGCCATGACAAACACAGTCAGCTGGGAATTCACCCAAAGAAATGACAATGAGCGGGACGGGGCGGGCGGCGGCGGAGGGAGGCAGAAGAGCAGGGGAGGAAGACGAGGAGCGGGTGGAGGAAGAGCGGAAGGCGAGGGGTGGGTAAGGAGGGTAGGAGGGAAACGAGGACTCCATCCAGAGGCTCCATCCAGAGGCTCCACCATCAGCGATGCATCGCCTCCTCCATCGGGCCGCTAAAGGTCTGCCGGCTCAGAGGTGCCCCATAAAAAACACGCCTCCTCCCAGAGTCAAGCATATTAGCGCCATAAAACACACACACCGCTACGCCTCGCGTTTCTTCAGGGTTATTCCTCCATATTTATCGACCGAGCACTCGAAACGTGACCGGAAATAATGCTACAAGTTTAGGCAGCGACACTCGTATGGTGGTTTTAGGCCTACACCCGGGGTCAGCAACATATTTTACACCATATGAGCAACACTTCATCCAAGAATGACACCGATGGGGAATCAAAAACGGCTGAAACGGCTAGCATTTGGAAACATTGCTTAAGGCATTATCATTTTTGGCCAAAGTGCTTTTTTTTTTTGTCTCTCTTATTGTGTCTCTGCTCTGTCTTCTGTAACCCCCAGTCGGTCGAGGCAGATGACCGTTCACACTGAGCCTGGTTCTGGTTCTGCTGGAGGTTTTCCTCCCTGTTAAAGGGGAGTTTTCCTCTCCACTGTCGCTTCATACTTGCTCAGTATGAGGGATTGCTGCAAAGCCATCAACAATGCAGACGACTGTCCACTGTGGCTCTACGCTCTTTCAGGAGGAGTGAATGCTGCTTGGAGAGACTTGATGCAACCTGCTGGATTTCCTTAGATATGAAACTTTTGGACTTATCTGTTTAATCTGATTGAATTTGACATGTTTCATGAATCGGCACTATATAAACAAATTTTAATTGAATTATCAAGAGCCACAGTGGAGGGTCTAAAGAGCCATATGTTGCAGAACCCCACCCTGGACTGTAATCAGATAAGCTGATACATCAGCCACACTTCACAGTAAAAACTCAGGTCAAGGTTTAAACCGGTCACAGGAAGTAGGACGTTACCTGAATTAATTAGCAATTTTGGTAGCATCCCTGGTTTGTACCCAATAACGTTTTGAGTTTCAGAAATGTAACAGATTTGGCCAGAGACTGTTGAGCTTAGAGAGCAACGTTCCTGTGAGATGTTGGGGAACCTGTAGATCTGAAGTGCTCATACTTTCATCTCCACTGATGCAGGTCACACAGAAATATCACCAACTTTATCACGATACGATGTTTTACCCGTTTCTTTGAAGGGATAATACAATTTATTGGTCAATAATCAAAATGTTACGTTATCCGATCGATGTGATGCTACATCTGCTGCCCATCTACCATTAATAGATTTACAATAATAGCAACTCTCAAATAAACCTAATATGATTTCACCATTTTATTTGTAAGCTCTTAGTTATCATTTGTTTAAATAAAAAACAGCATTCTTCTAATTTTTAAATAATAATAATAATAATAATAATAATAATAAAAAAATCTATTTTTTCCTATAGTCTCATGCCTGAATTAAAAAAAGGAGTATCTTAAAAATGCATCAATCCTTGATTGGTTGAATGGTTTAATTGATATATCGGTGTGGATCGATGTATTGTTGCACCCCTAATAAATAAGCAGGCATGCTTATTTACTTACAAGTTAGAAAAGCGTGCCATGTGGACCCCTACACACTCTTATTTTATATTTGTAAACCCATTTTCGACATACGCATTTGTTCCCATGTAGGTAAATTATGGTAATAAATAGTCATAAACATGCTGAGCTTGTGAATATAACTCCTTTCAATTACATATTACCATCTGCCACCTTTGTATTATATTTTGTTCCTATTATATTTGATTTTGATCACCGTATGTGCCAATCGATGTATAAACCATGACAAAATAACCTCCGTGCAGATACCATTTATTGGACTCATATCCTTATATCCCTGCTGCATTGCTGCAAAACCGCCTTCTCGTTTCAGGGGTGTCAGAAGCCACGCTGGCATAACATCTTAATGCTCTTATGTTAAATTCATGTAGAGTTAACTGTGTTAAATGTACATGAATTCAATCATAATCCAGGCTGCCGTGGATTTTCTCAGCTCCACCAGCGTGCACATAGGCACCAGAAGCATCACTGCAACTTAACGCTTTGTTTGCAGCACAGATTTATTAATAACATACTTAGGCACTGGCTCCAGAAAATTGTGATAAAAAGAAAAAAGATTTTTTTTGTTCAACTAAATTTGCAACCACGCTGTCTCTGGGATTCCAGTAAAGAAAAAAAACAAACAAACGCTGCAACATGTTGAGGCAGCAGGAGGCGGTAATGTCGAAATTAAAAGGCAGATCCAGAATATGGCTAATGCATCGCTTAGGAAATACGATATAGAAAAAAAAACACATTTATAAAATAGGAATCATATTGTATCAATGTCGATAATTATCAACAAATTCTAAGCATATACTTTAAGTGCAGCTCTGGCCATTTTATATTGTTGCTTAGCGACCTATTTTTATATACAGAACACACAAACACTGAATTAAAAACTCAACCGTTTATTCAACCAACGTTTTTACCAAAACTGCAATTATTTAAAAAAATGAAAAAGAACGCGCGCTCTCTGAACTCTTTGAAGGGGGCATGCAGGATACTTTTCCTACCTCCTTCCTTACTGACTGCACTATTCGGACAGCACTTATCATGGCGACCGCTGACACACAAGTGCCCGAAATTGATTAAGTTGGCCAGTAGACGTAAGAATCAACCGACCAAACTTACTTTTTACCGGCCAAAATATTAAGTCTGACTGACGCCTGCTAAATATATCCACATAATCCCGCTACGTAATCCGCCCGAGCTAAACGCTAGTTGCTAGCAAACGGAGATGACGTGGTTGCTGTCGTTCTCGTATCTCATGAACGATGTATGTCGTCATACGAACTGAAAACATAAAGAAGCATCCACCCGAAATGATGACTGAAGAAGACGACTTATTTGGTGCAAACATTTACTCGCCATGTGGCAGCTAGCCCTTGCTAAGTGCAAAATCTTCTCGCATTTGCCGCTTGGTGTTAATTTCGGACCCTGCTGACACACTTCTGCTTTGGCTAAAGAGTGCTTGCTCTATAAGGGTATCCGGATTGAGCCTTTCTTATATTCAGCAATGAGTGCTTCTCAAAATGGCAGCGCACATAGCAAGGTAGAAAAGTAGAGTATGACCAGAATGTAGAAGTTGATTAAAAATAACATACCACAGAAAATGGTGACAAAAAAGAAGGACTGTAGGAAAATGACCAGAATTTGCTTCTATCTGGTTGTCTACTGAAAAGAATAGTCCTGTGGGCTTTGCCCCGCTCAAGAGAAAAGCCATAGGAACCAGTGATTCAGCACTTTTTTCTGTCTCTGCGTCTTACATTGCTAAGACTTTTTTTCATATATATAAATCCATATTCTAATAAGTTTCACATTTCTAATAGCCACCCTCTACATGCAGTCTAAATAAAGCGGTCCTTAGCTCGTCCTGAGAGGATTTGCATCCGGTATCTAAGTGCAATCGGGCTGCCAAGTCTAACAAATACCCATTCTCCAGACATCGCCACTATGATTTACATCTCCAAAAATAAGTTGCATGGTGAATAAATGCATTACAGGAGAAGACAGAGTTCGCCAGACTGGATCATTTCTGGCACAGACACGTTCTGAGATGTTCTCACGTCGCCCCTCTTCCCTTCCAACGCTGTGACTGACTGACTGACTGACTGCTCCTGCTGCTGCTTCAGGGTCTGAGAAGAAAATGGAGATTCGGAGACGCGAGGAATCAAAAAGGTACTTTGAAAGCCGAACGCCGCTGTGTGACTGAGAGCCGAAGCAGCTGCGCATGTCTGACTCACTGAGTCACGGCAGGCTGTTCAGGCTCTCTTACACACCAGAGACACACAGTGCAGGGCTGACATACCAGAGGTGCCCCACCCTTACATTCCTCTTCATTATCCTCCTCTCGCCTCCGACTATCACCGTCCTTTCCTTCTCGCCACTTTCTTCCACCCTTCCTTTCATCCGTTCATTCTACCCTCCCATTTAAAGTCTTTAACATCCTCCAGACTGAGCTTTAATCTGTGAACAGTAACTCTGTGGGGAAAAAATAAAACAGAAAAGCGAGTCAAAGTGATAAAGGACTGTCCTCCGAGGTCATTGTGACTTTAAATCTTACCGCGTCACAGAGTGAGGAGGGTCCTAAAACTTTCTGTAAGAAATTTCCTTTAGAGAAATTCAGTAAAACAAAAATAAAAAAAAGTCAGCCAGCAAGCTGAAATCTGCTTTAATTGTTAAACTTGTCTGAATGCTTTAAGACTTGTTGCGTTTTAAACTTTTAAAGAAATAAAAACGCCACGAGACGAACGACGGCTCACGATTAGGGAAGCACCGATCTGGCTTGGACCGGCTCATACCGATTTCTGGTGTGATTCAAACCCCCTCCGCAAAAGAGCCGTAAAAGGCGCTGATAATTAAAAATAACAAATTTATCACATATAATTTTTTCTTTTTTTACTTTTACTTTTGTTTTGCTATAAATGTTTGGTTTGGAAAAAAACAAGAAGTAACGCACTGGTAAAAATCAAAAACATGACGACACGTCATTTCAAGTACTTCTTTTACATTTTTTGGTAACGTTGTTTATTAGTGGAACTAAGAATCAGGCCAACCCATTTAAAAAAAATACTCATTACAATTAATCCAAACGACTAAAGATGTGCACGTTGGTCGACACTCATTTTTAATAATAAAATAAATAAATAAAAAATAACCAATGTTAACATAAAGTTGAGATTTTCCTGTAAATGTTGACATGCAACGCATTGGTCTTGTCATAAATATAGAGAAATGAATGTAAAATATGTAAAAATTTAAAAAATATTTGAATTACTTAGTCCCACGTAAACAATCCGTTTAGGCAGATCCTTCAGTTTTTAATCTTACACAATCCAACACTGGCTCTCATCAAACCACAATGACCTTCCTCTGGTAGAATATTGCTTACAGGAGTCAGAGAAGCCCATTTCCTGAACGCAGAAAAAGGACTGAATGCTCCGTTGTCAACGTGGGCACAAAGCGTCCCCCCCTGGTGGGTACAAATCGACGCGTGGCGGGTATAAAATGTCCAAAGGCAGGCGGCACTATTTGGTGCCTAAAATAGCTGGAGACGACCAAAAACAGCAAGGGCGTGTAAACGGCGAAGGGGTGAAATGAAAAAAAAAAAATAATAATAAGTGAAGTAAATGTCACTTTTACAGCAGTCACAATGGTCACCGTTGGCCTTTTGTGTGAAGATAAACGGATGCAGATCGTGTGATGCATGCTTTGATTGAAATGTTTGTTTTAATAATACCGTAATATTTTAGCAGTTTTCCCCCAGAATGCCACAATGGCGTCACAAGCGACAATTAAGCCTGCGTTTCCTCTTCCTTCAGCAGAACAAGGGTCGGCTGCGATTAGCAGGAAAAGCAATAAAACTGTAAGAATTGTTAGAAATCAGGAGGTAAGGCCCGGTGCGTTCGCTTGCCAAGAGCGTATTAGACATGCGGGCCGACGATATTGTGCCTCGGGGCTGGCTGTGTGTGTGTGTGTGTGTGTGCGAGCGTGCGTAGTGCAGTGGTGCGACGGTAGTGGACGGCCTCTGCAGCGATATTATGATCCTGTAACCGGATATGCTGGTTTCCATGCCTGAGCTGCACATCCACCCCTCCCCCTCACCTCCACGTTGGGCTATTTTCAGGTTCTGTGGATGCACGAAGTGACTAAACACAGACCCACAAGCACACGTACGTATACACACACACACACACACACATAGGCGCTACACAGCTGCGTGTAGGTGACAGGAGCTCTCTGCCGCGTGTATCCATCTCCACATTTTGCGTCCCGGGGCCGAACGGGCTGCTGTCTGTCGCTGTAATGCGTCCGGCGCTCCACGAGAACGACTACGTGCGTCTCTCCCTCTGCCTCACTCTTACTCACACACACAAAAAAAACAACACAATGTTGTACTAGTAAACACATTCCAGACCCGACCCGTCCGCGCTCAGCGGCGGCTTAAGGTACCGTTACACCGTCAGGGCGGCCACGGCCCGTCTCCCCTCGCTGCTGCTGCTAGAGCTGCAGATGTTTCCAGCTCAGCTCCCGCGCGCCGACTCGCTGAAACGGGTTTAGTGACATTCCCGAGAGCAGGCGCAGGTGTGTGTATGCAAACATCAGACCTGATCATCAACTTTTTTTTTTTTTGTTAGCACTGTTTTTTTTCTTTTGCGAATGCCTTCGATACGGCGGGGCAAAAATGCCCCCAATGTGCCACGAGTGTCGCTTCCTAGCAGCTGCGCTCGCCCGGCCACGCTCAGGAAACCACAGACATTAAAGAGACACCGTGACACAGTTCAACGCGTCCCACTCAGCAAATCAAGGCTCTCCTGCTTCAGATTAAAAAAAAAAAAGGCGGAGAAGATAGTGAGTTACGCACTGAAAAGATGTTTGTTTTGTCTTCTTGATCCGAAGTGTCTCAGGGGCGACGGTGCATCCAGAGTGCGATAAAATAATACCAGGAGGAGACTTACGAACGAGTAATTGCGATGTTCATCCTTTCCCCGACGCCAACTTGGGGCGTTTTCGCATCCTACAGATCGTTTGCTTTGGTCTGAATCGGCTGACGAGCGAGTTAACTCGTGGCTTTTTGTCTTTCTCTGCGAGATCTCTACGCCAACCAGAAGCTGGCGCCGCAGACCGCATGAGAGCGCTCGGCCCGTTCGTTTGGTCAGACGTGTCCGGGGCGGCAGAACCAAACCCGGAAACAGGAAGCAGACGGCGTGCTCTGAGGAAGCAGAAAACACGGGACAATTGAATCACATCGTTAGTTTGCCTCTCGGTACCATTTCGTGCAAAAAATATCCGAGAAGGGTCGAAAACGAACGATTCCGAGGAGCTTTACGCTTTAAAGGTGCACGGCCGTCGCTTATTGGTTCGTTTGACCCAACCGCATCCCACAATGCACTGCAAACCTGCCTACAGGAGGGCCTTTGGCTCAGGCGCCTGACTTTACATGGACTAAACGCCTCAGCTGTGAAAACGGCCGTCACCTTTAAACGCGACATGGGGTTAAAATTTAATTTGGTGAACTAAAGTATTTGACCCTAAAGATTTTCTAAAAAAAAAAAACGAACAAATCAATGAATAAGAATTACACAAAGCAGCAGCAGGCATAAGTGAGGTCACCTATTGACCCAACAAAAACGCTAAAAATAAAAAGTTCTTATTCAAATAAACTAATAGCCGACTTCAAACTGCTGAATTAGCTTAGCAGTTAAAATTGACAAAACTTGAATGTCGGCCTGCAGGTTGTGTGCTGTGCTGCCAACTGGCTTCATAACCCGAGTATAAGACTTTATGTCAACTTTAAGTCACTGTTGAGTTAAGAATAGATGTTAAAAAAAATAAAAATAAAAATTTTTCTTATTTGCATCGTGCATTGTCTGTTGATTGTAGCACGTTTGATGGTGTGTTTACCTTATTGTGGGTTTTTTTTATCCAATTTTCCAGGGACTAAGATGTAAAGTACCTTTTTGACTAAATCTGGCCGGTTTTGTTAAAACACTCCTCAATATAAATAGTTCCTTTTAAACAACTTCAGTAAATAACTAAAACTAAGTCATAATATGTTAATATGACATCTCTTAATCTCATATTAAGAGATGCAGCATACATTATTTTATTGCATCATTTTACGTAAAAGCTTTTAAAATTTTCTAGCTCTTGTCTGCAGCGGTGCAGATAAATACTGAAGAGAGCTCTGCCGGTCCGGACTGTCTAGTGTTCCCCAGAACTAGACAGTCGTCGGTCCTGACCCAAAACTTGAAGCCGAAGCGCCGTTTAATTTCTCAGCCGGGCAGCGATGCTGAGCGTGGAAAAATATTGAGAAAGTCCAGAGGCAGCGTGAGGGGAGATGCCTCCCAAAAGACTGAAAGCTGAAAGTTGAACTAGGCGTTAGTTTAAGGGGATGCACACGTACACGGCCGACGTATCGCAACTTTTTAAGTCTTTAGATGCCGCCTCTAGACAAAACTGTCAGCTTCTTCTTTTTTTTTTTTTAATATACTCTATGATTATATGTAATGTCATGTTAGGAGCCACTGTGTGCCTGAAACAAAGTCTGCCGGCACTCTAAGAAGTAATAAACAGGGTTCCCACACCTTGGTGAACATCAAATTCAAGGACCTTTCAAGGACTTTCCAGGACCAATTTCCTCAAATTCAAGGACCACACGTGGCGGCATTTACCTACTGTGACCGCCGAATAGGTTATCATATTTTAATACAATGCAAATTCAATAAAAGACTAAACGGCATAGAAGTTGTTGGGTCAGAAGCAATGCAAGAAAGTGGACTTAATTTATAACCTACATTGATATTGATCATATTCATAGCCTACATTTATATCCAGTACATGGTTATGCCATACTACATTACATATAAGATGTACATTAGCCTAAAATTTTCCATAAAATTCATGGAATTTTATGGAAAAAAGTGCAGCATTGAGATGTTCAGAATTATATCAATTTGTTTCACTTACTTTCATCTTTGATTAAGCTAGTTTTTTACTTTAACTTTTAAAAGTCGCTAAATATAGCAACAAAGTCGCTGAGTTGGCAACACTGCGTGAATGTACCCTATTGGACGCACGTAGGCCTAAAACGTAGCCTACCAACTAACGAAGAAGAGCCAACGTACTTTTGCAAATTAAAAGTCTGCGGAATCAATATAATTTTAAAAGATCGTGTGGTAGTAAAATAATGACACGTGAGTCGTCATCCGTGTGAACTTTCAACCCCACAAAAAAATTCAAGGACTTTCAAGGACAGGTGTTTTTTTTTTGGCTGTTTTCAAAAACTTTCAAGGGCCTTGAATTCATTTATTCAGATTCACAAACTTTCAAGGATTTCAAGGACCCGTGGGAACCCTGAATAAAACATTACGTTTGCTTCACGGCAAAAACGTGTGTTGCTGTGAAACAGAAGGAAAAAAAAAGAGAAAAAAAAAAGGGTGATAGAGAGGAGTCACAACCAAAAAATAAATTCTCTCAAAATGACCCTAAACGCTCTGGTGACAGAGGTCAGCCGAATTCACCCCCCCTGCTCCGACACGATGGTGGACCTGCTGGCAGCACCTACGTAAAAAACAACAACAACAGCAGCGCTCAGGTGGGATAAACGTGTTCAGAAAGGCCCCGCCGCTTTAAGCTGGCCTTAAAGAGTCAAACTTCTCCTCGCTGAAGCTGCAGCACCTACAGGCCTGACGTGCCTCAGGAGACGCTCCGCGCACTCAGCTCCGTGTCAGACGGCGCCGTCTGCAGCCGCTACAACAAGGAAGGAGTCCAAGACGGACGCAATCAGACGTCTTTTTGTGCGCTTAAGACGGCGACAGGGGGGATCGCTTTCATGTCACCGCGCAGCAGCTCCAAAGGTCAAACCTGCGCGGCCGATCAAAGTGCGCTTTTGTGCCACATCCCAAATTTCCTGGCCCAGAGTGTCTTCGCTCCGCTCCGCGTGCGCGCTCTCACCCTTAAGCCTATAAATAAAAAAAAGGCAGGAGAAGGGAGCAGATTTAGGTCATCGGACGGGCCGGGGGAGAAGGCAGCCCCGGCTTATTACTGCACCGACAACCCTGCCGCTTCGCATGGCTCACCTGTAAAGTCACCAAAACCTGAAAGCCTCCGTTGAGCAGAAAGTTGATCCTCACAGCTAAATATCTAACTTTTATGTGTGCGCCTCGGTTAATAACATCCTAATAAACTAAGATTATGTAAGCTGTCGCGACGACAACAAAAACACCAAAAAAACCCTGGCTGAGAAAGCTTTGTGCGTCCTCAAAAAAACCTTCCCAACAATTTGCACCTAACTCCACTTCTGACGCACCTGCCGCTTGTGAGCCTTTTTACCCACATTCCCCCCCAACAGGTGTTTAGCACAGCCTGCTTCTTCACTACAAGCCTTTTTTATAGCTATAATGTCTGCGCAGGGCATCCATGAAAATCTGCTCCGTTTGTGCATCACTGCCTCCGACTTGTGAATCTCCCTGAAAAAACAAACAAAAAATACCAAACGCTTTCTCTTTATAGGCCGCCAGTGCATCTTCTCCAACCACATTTTTTCCTTCCACTCAATTTTCCTTTAACATTACCAGATATGACATTTCCCTTTAGCTTTAGTCCTTTGGTAGCTTAAGTCTTTTGGGGGATGCACGCGTTTAAGGGCCCCACGGCGTGTTTGTGCACCTCGGTTCCCATCCAGCGAGTCAGGCAGAAAGCCAGAAGAAGCAGAAGAAAACCTCCAGCGTAACCTGCGTGCTTGCTCGTGGGTCACGGCAGCAGGAACAGGACGCGGAGAGGAGGTGCTGTCAAGCAGGAGGTGGCCGGCTGCTGTGTTGTGGCGCTGATTACGAAACGGAGAACCCCCCCCCCCCCCCCCTCCTCCTCCTCCTCCTCCTCCTCCTCTTCCACTACAACAGCCACTCACCGTGGCGTGTCTGTGGAAGAGCAACACACTGGAGACCGAGAAGCCCTTTAGAAATGCCCGTTTGCCCCGCTTCACGTAGTGCAGCTTCCTGACGGGGACAAAACGGTGAAAAAGCGAATCCAAAGTCAAACCATTCACGCTTTTAAGCAAATTTCTACCTAAACTTGTTTTTTTTGTTGTTGTTATTGTTGTTTTTTATTTTTTGTTTATTGTGCGGCGCCATAAAAGTTGAGGTCCAAGTCAGCGAGTGTGTGTTTCCGAACAGACAAAACCGTCTTTTTTTTAATTATTATTTCTGTGGAAAGTTTATCAAAACACATTTTACTCCGCACTCCTAAAGTAAAGAAACAGCGTCAGTAACACACAAACAGCGCAGGGAGCAAAACTTCTCCGCCAACCTCACGGTAACGACACCGAAACACCGCCAACCGACGTCTGTTACTCGGTAGAAATAGGTTAACGTTCTCCTGCCGGTGTGTGTGTGTGTGTGTGTGTGTTTCCTCTCCCCCCTCACCTCCTCCTCCTCCTCCTTCTCCTCCGCTCGGAGGGTCCAGATCAACTTGGCTCCTCTTAAAGGGTTAAGCGTAAAACAGGAGTCTTACCAGATCCAGGTCCGCCGGGGGTCCGCTGAGAAACATGAGGGGGGGTGGTGTTTAAACAGTCCCGTCGGCAACAGAAAAACAACCGGTCCTCGCTGGCGGAGCCTTCGCCACACAATGGCGCTGATAGGAGGAGAGAGCAGCCTCCGCTCTCTGGAACTCTGCTGCCTTCACGGTCTGTCGGATTCGCCCCCTTACACCGAGACGCTATTTTTCTTTTAAACGCTTCCGCCTTCATTATCTGTCAAGCAATGCGACGATTATTATTATTATTATCATTCATACGTATAAACGTCACAACTTTTAACCCTTAAGACTACATATTAAAGAAGAGGTGATGTGTTTAAAGCCTTTTGTCTTGACAGTTGACAGTTGCCGTCTTCGATACGGCGAAAGAAGACGAACGGGCGTCGGTTAATCTGCGGTTAGCTTAACTATATACTGTACGGTTTGACCCGAACAAAAGCTTTGGGTGTTTTTGAACGACTTCGGTTTGTTTAAATCCTGTTAGGGTCTAATTAGGTAAGCCCAGGCACGTTTACGAGGATCCCGTGAAGGCGACAGGAGAAGCTGAAACCGAGCAGCTGCCCCCGAGAGCGGCGTTTGGCCCCGCCCACCCCTGACGGCGTCTGTGCGGACGCGCACACGCTCACGCAATCTCCGTAACTCTCCTTTCTTACTCATTGTTTCTGTTGCAGCTTTGATCGTAATAGTATGGAGGTTTGAGAGTGCCAAGCTACCAATAATAGTAATAAAATAATAATAATAATATTAATAATTACTGAACGTGTCATTAAGTTGTAACAAACACTATCGTTTAATTATCCTCATCATCTTTAACTGTCATTTAAACTTTTTGAGGGGCATTCCAATGAAATGTGTCCTCTCTGCAATGAACCCGTCCCTTGGGAGCAGCGGGCTGCCAATGTTTAGGAGCATCCTGGGACTAGGCGTCTTCCCCAGGGACCCAGAGTGGCAGGCTGTGGGATTTGAACCAGGGAACTCGCAGCCTTCCGATGACGCAAGCACCCACCTCTAACCACTAGTTCACCACTCTCCTAGTCCCTTCATCCATCCTGTATCTGTAGCCACTTATCTGTGAGGGGTGGTTGGGTGGCTGAATCCTATCTCCAGTGGTCTTTGGGCAAGAAGACAGGTTGCCAGTCCGTGAAAGGACAACATTGGGACACACACACACACACACACACACACACACACACACACATACACCTAAGGGCACTTTAGAGCAACCAATTAACCTGACAGTCATGTTACTGGACTGTGGGAGGAAGCCCCTAATCCATGAAATATAATAATTCATACTATTCAATTTAATAAATCATAATCTTGGTGATCTTTACTTGATTATTTTATGGTCCCCTGGTGTCAAAAGTTCTGCAGTCTTCAATTCTTTAACAATTAATATTAGTGATTATTTAAATAAAGTTTAAAATGTATACAATGCATTTATCCATTAGTGTTTGCATGTTTAAAAAAATGTAAACACAGAATTAAAATTTTTATGTCTTATATGATAAAGGGATATATAATATTTTCACTACTGAATTATTTACAATCCTGTGTTGTATTGAGGAATGATAACCATTAAATTCCACAAGGATACATGCGAAATAGTTTATAAATAAAATTATATATTAAACGGCTAGACATTTTAAACCTACTTCTTTCATGACACTGTTTTTGGTGCATATTTGGCTCATGGTAGCTTCACCTTCTTCTCGGGGCAAATGATTTTCCAGATATCCCAAGCAATGAGAGGAAGGGCTTAACAGAGAAAGTAACTTTAACTTTGTCTTCTGCTCTCCTCCTTTGTACTTTCCAGCAGAACTTCAGTCAGTTCTTGATGTCCATATTCCACACAAGTAGCTTATTTGCTGCTCTTCTTGTCTAAAGGTCTTCCCCTTTCCATGGTGCATACGCACTTACACCCACCTGCTGCGAATGTTAAGCAAGCTCTGCACGGGGTGCCGTTTTGATTTAAAGGTATACTATGCATTCGGGGTTGATTTTCTAGCGAGGCTCCCCCCAGAGGGCGAAAGTAAAAGTGCACTGTCGTAAAGATGCTCAGCTGTTCTGGTTTCTCCGTCAAGCCAGGCGCGGTTGTTTTGAGCTTAGCAGACAGGCAAACGCAACGAAAAGTGGAAAAAACGGCAGTACAAACAATGACTAACACAGTGAAAGTATGAACATGCACACAGAGAGAGAAACCATTCCAATGTTACATACAATCGCATCAGCAGAAACGCGGGGTCCGCGTCAACCTTGCAGCCTTCTTTTTCTTTTAGCTCTCGCCATTCTGAAAAAGCTTGCCCGATGTTCACCCGTGTACGACTTCTCTCTCTGTCCAGAGCCATTTTCCTCTTTCTTGCCTGCTCCAACATGGGCTTTCGCTGTTTTCTCGCTGGTTCCGCCATGATAACTGCACAAATATCGCCACTGCGCTACCAACGAGCACGCCTTTCACTGCGGGCATGTAGCAGTTCTCGCCGTAAAGCAAGACCGACTCTCGCGATGCACCAGACTTCTGAGCCTGTGAGTGCGGGCCGACTGCTCCTGCAATTGCAAGTGCGGTATTTCCCCCACAGACCACCAGGGCGGCCGAGAAAACCTTTGTTCCACCTGAAATGACTCATTTAATCATCCAAATCGGTATGGAACACATTAATTAACTGAAAAATGTTGCATAGTATGCCTTTAAGTCCTGGAGATTGCTGGAAATTGCTGGACACGCTTGGACATCCTCTCTGCGGCCAATCCTGCCACACTGTAGTGATCTATAAAAATATTCTTTCAGCTGCAAGATTAGCAGCCATTTCTTCTACGTGAGGCCATTCTGGTGCAGAGCGTGTCTTTAGAGGCGACCGTAGTTTATAGAAAGTGACACGGTCGTGTTTTCATGCAACCAGTCTGCTAATAAGCAGACGGACTTGAGCTAGACTCTTTTCACAGCTTCACCTGTGCTGACCATGTGACGATACTGGAATGGAGTTAGCTAATTTGTGCAGCAACAACAACAACAACAACGAAACGGTGAACATGTTTCATTAACTCTTATAAACTAAACCTTTTAAGCTTTTTTTAAAAAATAAGTTTCTATGCAAATGGTCACTCTGCATAATGATCTAAAATAATATGAACAGCAAAAAATAAATAAAAGTTGCAAAAGCACAAAATTACAACTGTAAAAACTTAGAGTTTTAGCATTGTTTATTTCATTTATTTGATGATATTTTTAGTCGTACTGAAGTAAAAAAAACAAAGACACCTCAAGCTTTGTATCAGAGTTCAGAACATTTATGCGCTTATTTTTTCCAGTGTTTTCCAGTAAGGGGTGATAAAACGTGTACTTTCATTTTTTGTGCTTCCTTCTCAAGTCCAATCAGATCGCAGAGTTTATGACCACCGCTGGACAGACGGCAGCAGACAAGAGTAGGGCGTTATTATAAACAGCAGAGCTGCAGATAGGTTAGAATCCGCATCGAGCAAACTGCTCAGCCTCAGTGAAACCTCGGCTGCAGGCAGCGCAGGCAGAGCCGGGCTAGCTCGCGTCGCATGCACACGCTTTCTGGGAGAGAATGGAGATCTGATTTTAGGCCCGTCTTCATCTCTCTGGACTCTGAGTTGACTCATGAATGCCGAGCGGCGAGGAGGGATGGCTCTAAATAAAGATTTCAGGTCAAAAACAGGAAATGGCTCAGTGAGCAGGGAGGGCAGGGCCATAGCAACACCAACTGGAGAGCAGCGCCGACACATTCCCTCCCTCCTTCTAGCCCCCTCTCTCTCCCTCTATCTATCTTTATTTGTTCCTTGCTCTTCTTTTACTTCCTGCTCTGAGCAGCGGCTACGCTTTACCCCACAGTTGCTCGCGTTTCAGACGCACTTATCCAAAGATGTTGCACACCCCACAGCTGCTTTGGTTTGTCCTGATTTCCCGTTCCCTCCTTGCCCAACGTAAGCCTGAGTGTGAACCTGACTCAAGGTGAGGCAACCGCTCTCACTCATCGTTCATGAAGCTACACGCTGCTTCAATCCATGTGCTGGACTGGAGTAGATGACTGTCGTTTGAATTAGATCAACTATTCTTGTTCCATTCCAGTGGCAACAAGCTGGGCTTTTAAAATTATACCCAGGATCTATTAATGCATCCAGAGAGACCAGGCAAATCTGTCACCATCCAGTCCAGCTGTTTCCTAATTAGGCTTCTGAGTTTGTCTTAAGTCCTCCAGTGCATGAACTCACTGACAAAAACTGGCTAGGCGCCAGGTGTGATCCGGGCGTTTGGTGCAGATCACCAAACGAGCAGAAGCCATGGCGCAGTTGCCCGTTTTTCCCCCAGTAATTGTGTGATATGACCGGAAAGATGCGTGGCGAGCAAAATTGCCTATCCTGTGAAGGTGGGAGCATCTATAAATTAAGGCAGCCTTGCAGAACCAAAGAAGCTGTGGCCTGGAACTCAACAGGTTCCATGCGTGGCACCGCCAATAAAGTGCTAAAAGGTTGTTGAGTTGTTGATTTCTAGAGAACTGCCATGTGGTGTGGGTCTGGGTTCAGTGTAAGGTGGGTCTAACAGTGCAAAGACAAATGCACATCCTGAGTTTCTGCAGGTTACTAACACCTACAGAATGGGATGGACATCTTGTAATAGCAGAGAACTGTTGGGGCATAGAAAACTTTTCTGTAGTTGTATTACTACTTGAAACATTTTTTCTTTATTTGTAAAAACATAAAAGAAAGTAATGGCCTACCTTACATGCCACTTTTGTGCCACTATCCTCTCCAGCTTAGTCAATGCTCTAAGTTCATATAAATGCCTTATCTCATGTATCACCTGAGAATGTGCATAAAGTACCTGCATATTTTCCCCTGGATTCAAACTTGACTGATAGTAACCATCTTTATGCATTTTACAGACCATACATGGCTGTTCTTGAAGATAACTTTATGTTGAATGCCTTAAAGGGGACATACCATGCTTTTCAGCTCTTCTGTTTCACATTTAAATCATTCAATTGGGGTCTATATAACATGGAACTGCAATGGTTTGGTCTGAATTCCTCATTAATTTATCCCCACATTCTTGCCCCTTTCTTTCCCCTGTTCTGAAGTGCATCTGAGTGCAACCCATTTTGGTGCCGTCTCTTTAAATCTAAGGGAGGTGCCTCACACCCCAACCCCTCCACGTCGCAGAGTGTTCCACTCTATCCCGTTCGCCCAATTTTTGTAGTACGCATGGGGACATCCCTTAGATTTTGTAGTCCAATAAATAAATAAAAAATGGTGGATTTGTGAGACTGGTAAGCTGGAAGTCCATGACCACGTTTAACAGTTTTGAAGCAAATACTGTGATGTAATTGCTCAAAAAGCGTAATAGGGAAAACAGAAAACTAAATGGCTTGAAAAATATGACCCTAACAGAATATAAAGATATCTGCGCAGCAACTGGACAGACTACATTGAAATTTTCTGCATTCCTAGAGACTCGCAAGTACACAAAAAAATGTATTTAAGGGCTGTCAATAGAAAGTACGCCTGGCTCATCACGTGGATGTGTGCAAAAGTACACCCATGGTGCTTTTGGGTTTTGCTGTTTTCTACTTGAAAGAAGCTATTAAAGAAGCTTTTGAAGTCCCTGCTGCTGCAACCAGCTCTTTGTGTACTTCTTTTTTTCCCTTTCCAATAGAAAGTACTCTTAGCCCCAGTGCTTTTTTTGTGACTCCTTCATGTCTTACCCGTCACTTAGCGGCAATAGATGGCTGCACAAACAGTAAGAAGCTAAGGAGGTTTCTACCTGTTAAAATTGAGCTGTTCCTCTCCACTGTTACCCAGTGCTTGCAAAGGAAGAAGGATTGCTGCAAAGCCGACTTGTGATCGACCTGTCATTTAACAACTGTATGTGACTTGATCTGAGTCAGATTCTATGACTGGATTAGAAAGGGGTGGATTGGACTGATTTGAATTGAATCTGGACCAAACTGGATTCTACGTAAACGGAGAAGTACTTGATCTGGTTTTCTTTGGTAATGCATAAAAGTTAAAACGCAAAGAGACATCCACACGCGCTGGAAGGTTTGAGGGATGTGCGTGACGATTATTAGCACCATTGGACTTGGGCGTGGCACAGAGGGCACACATGGAAAGGAAGAAGGGGTGTGGGAGTGTGTGTGTGTGTGTGTGGGGGGGGGGGGGGTCTATGGGGTGGGGGAGCAGGGAGCAGAGCCAGGGAGGGGAAAGGCTCTAGCAAGAAAAAAAAAAAACAGCTGCTGTCTTTCCCATTCTCTCTCCCTCTCCCTTTGTCTCTACCTCCTCCTATTCTGTCTCTTTGTCTCTTCACCAGTCTGCTCATTGGTGTCCATCTTTTTCCCCGTCTGCCCCCGGCGCAGCTGTTGCCTCAGTCACATTCTCCCCCCACTGGACGGTTAATGACTAATATAAAATATCCACGATCAGCTCCTTATTTTTCGACTACAGCAAATATTTCTGATAGAAATGTGCAAAAAGGGAAAAAACAAGGCTACACGTGGGCTACTGGTGTCTACTCCACACTCCCTGTACACACACCCAACCCTACAGCAGGCACCATTATCCATTGTTCCCATTATGGTTAAACTTCAAACAATTACTATAAGGCAAATGCAAAAAGGTGAAGTATAGTGCATTGCAAACATGCCCCTCCTGATTTAATACGTTGTAAAAACACCTTTCGCTTTAAATACACCTGCAAGTCTCTTGCTGTATGCCTCTTTCCGCTTTTTACACGCCTGATCACCTGAATTTTAACTTATTCCTCTTTGCAAAAATTGCTGAAGCTCTGTCAGATTAGATTGAGAAGATCTGTGAGCGTCAACTTTGAATTCTCAGCCCGGGTCCTTGATTTAGTTCTGGGCTTTGACTAGGCCATTCCAACACATGAATATACTTTGACCTAAATGTTTCACAGCGGGGATGTTGGGTCCAGGTTGACATGCGTGGTGGTTGGTGTTAAGAGGCCAGAAAGTTCAGTTTTAATCCTTTAGGTTAGATTTGAGGAGTGCAGGACTAACAGCTGAGAAATTGAAGAACATAAGCAGTGTATCTCCACAGCTCCTCCAGAGCTACCATGGGCCTGTTGGCTGTTTCTCGCAACAATGCCCTCCTTCACCTGTTGATCTAGGGAGACAGCCATCTCTCTGTGAGTTTGCAGGTCTGCCATGCTTGTTACACTCCTTCACAACTTGATCACCGACCTGTCTGTTGTGTTCCTGAATCGTCATTAGATTGTTTGTTCACTAACGTTCTCCAACTAGCCTCTGAAACCTTCACAAAACAGCTGGATTTACACAGTGGAGACACGTGGACTCCATTTACTAACTAGGATCTGGGGTTAATATATGATGATACATCAAGGAGAGGAATAAAAGGTCTAACAATTACCTATAAAAATTGGGGGAAGAACAGAGGTGTATTTTATGCATACCGCTAATATAAAAAAAAATCTTTTTATCTCTTGCTTAGAAAAAGATGCAAACTCAACATCTCAGTTCAGTAGATATTTCTGTGACACATTGGTGTCTGCAGTGATCCCTCCCAAAATGTTTGTTATCTAAAAACATACAGAAGATAAAAATTTGATCCACAAAGGCAGCATGACCTAAAGTTACAACATATCTCACAGACTTAAGATTACTGGCTCCAGAGAGCTGCTTCAAGGCTGTGGTGCAGCCCTGATAGACTGCCAATCAAAGTCTTCCTAGTTCTAGTCCTGAACCAAACGGTCAAAATTAGCGGCTCAAATTCATCACTAAAACGGTTCAGTGTTTCGGTTTTCTGCTGAGCTCGGGTACCTCAGCTCCATTATGTGACAGCTTTCATTGTTTAATACGCTGAACTTTGGTGGGATTTTAAAATTACGTGCAACTCACCTTCAAGACAGAGTCGATCAGTGACTTGATGTCAATTAACTATTATACATAAGAAACTACAGCATATTTACATGTGAGTTCACTTTGTTTAGAAACCTTGCACATAAGGTCATAACCTCCAGTTTCTCTATTTACATTTTTATCTTGGTAATCGCAAATCCGCTCAACAAGGTCCTCTTTCTCATGTGAGACTGAATTATGTGTTCAGTCTTACACAAGACTTCAAATCAGATTACTACCAGGCACTAGACAGTGATGCCATGCAACATGTTGGTTGTGGTTTAACATTTTTTTATTTTCACTGTGGAGCAGAAACTGGTAAAGAATGTGGCAGCAGGAAAGCTGCCCGACTTCAGTTACCCTAATATGACCCGTTACGCCATCAATGAAGCAGGTCAGCATGGCTGCTTCACAGCAGTACATGTCTGCGTAAAAATCTCTGCTAGGAAACTTCTGCGTGTTTTTTTTTGTTTCCTGAAACAAACACGTTTGATAAATTGGTCCCCCTAAATTGATCTTATGGAGGAGAATGGACAAATGAGTCTAAAGATAAATGGATAGTCGGGCGAACGAATGCACCTTCTCCTCGTATTCAGAAGGAAGAAAACGGATCGTGATATGTTGATGAAGAAATTTAGGGAGTCACAAAGGTACGGTTAGGTGGTAGCCAGGCACAGATGAAGCTTTGGCTTGGAAGGCAGGGAAATAAAACACTTTTTGCTATCAAACGATTTCTTATTTGGTCTTCCGGAAGATGGCGGCGCAGGTTTCTGCAGCGGCCGAGGCGCTTCGGTTTCTTTTGTTTGTTTTTGTGTATTTTTACTCATGTTATCACCTCTCCAAGCTCTAATACAATACAGGAAATTCAATTACTGGAACATCGCTTCCTGGGCTAAGAACTAAGAAGCAGGTTGCAGCTCGGACAGATCATCAGTCCATCACAGGGCTAACATATACAACAACCATTCAGGCAAAGACTCCTAAGGGCTGGATCACGCGACAGGATTTGTAGCCCGATTTTTTTTTGCCCCGATCTTCCCCTTCTGAAAAGCGCCGACTACCTGGGTGGCTCTTAAGATAATCTTAAGAGATATTCCTGCCGTGTGTGGTGTGTTAAGAGGGATCGGGTCCACTCGAAGGGAAAGTTGGGACCGCTCTGATCTTAAATCGGGGGATATTGAACATGTTGGATTGCCTTAAACCGATATCCTAGCGTGTGTAGTGTCACCCCGAGGACAAACGAGCACGCAGCCTGTTAAATGTGACGTGTAGCCAAACAGAAAGCTGCAGTGAGGGAAATCTCGAGAAAAAAACAACAACAACTTACCTCCATGTCATATCCTAACCCTACCTAAGAGCAATTTAGGAATTGATGCATGGATTGTAGGAGGAGTACCCAGAGAAAACACATGCATGCTTGGGAATAAGATGCAAATTCTACACAAAAACTAGGCTGGGCCCTATAGGTGCCCTCAGCCTTACTTTACTTGACTACTGCTGCAAGCCTCACACATCTGCAGTATAGTCTCATATACAATCTGGCAGAGTATGCGCCATCATAATCCATGATTAATGCGGTTATTAATCCAGACGGTAAAAACTCTTGAAAAAATATCTTGAATGTCTTAGAAAACTTCAGAAAAAAACATAACTCAACGTTTTTGTATTTCAGGAGGTAAGAAAGTCTGATCTAACAACTCGTATACTTATTTACCTCTTTCCTATGCCTTTGCATACACAGCGCCTGCATATTTGTCATGTCTTTTTTTCTGTGCAAATAATTTAAGGACACAGCATGCCCTAAATATATAAACGAAGAAGGCTTCTCGGTGCAAAACCTGTTACCTTTAAATATCAGTGGCGGGAGCTTGCCTAAGAAAGCGAGAGCAAAAGCCAAACAGACAGACATAGAAACAGAAAGGAAAAGAAAGGGAGGGAGCCGTGTGTTTTTTTCATGACGGGTTAGACGCCTACAGTGTCAGGTGACTTACAGGAAAGAAGATGTTGTTTTCGTTCTTTGTCCCCCCCCCTTGTTCACTCTCTTCTTTTCTGCCCTTTTCACCCATAAACCTCCCACGTCCGATTGTTTTGTTTTCTTTCGCAACACATTAATTAATCAGAGTGCAAATGTCAAATTAGGGCTAGAACTAATGCTTCAGAGAATGCTTTAAGATTGCAAAAGATTCAGTTTGTAATAGAGGTTTTCTAAGTTGAAGACACGAGACACTACAACAACCAAGAGTTAGGGGCAGAGTTAGGCGTTTTGCTTTTTGTTTTACTGGATTTAGGTTTGACTTATGTGGAGGAAAGATTTACTGCATATGTGTGTGTGTGTGCTGACATCCGTAGAAGACTGCTTGGCGAGACACATTCCAGTCATCAAGTCACTATTAGCTGTGCAGTATATAAAAAAAATAGATCCCTCTTTATGTGGCGGAAAAAAATGCGACATAGACCTGTAGTTCTGAGCTTAATGGTGGAGGCACGGTTGAAAGAAAACACCACTGACGCAAGCTATACTAGTAGTGAGCATTAACGGCAGTAATATTAGTAAATATATTCAGAGTTGTTGCCTGTTGCAGACTCATTCAAGCATCATTTTGTGTATGTGCATTCCTCGCCCACGCACATCTTTGATGCACATTCTTCAATAAAATCTGCCGTTTTTTGGGATTTTTTTCTTTTTCTTTCTTTCAAGCCAAAGTGCAGTGAAACTCTGCAGGGAGACAATGCAGGCCAAAACAGGAAGGTCATTAATCTTTGACAGAAAGTGAGCCAACTCAGAAGTCATGGAGCTCAAGGAAGCAGCGGCAGCAATTCCTCTGTGGAGATTAACCGCTCGTCCGTCCTGCGTTTCTGAGGTTTCTCAAAACTCAGGTAGACTCTTTTCAGGCTTTTCTGTTATTTGTGAGTCACAAGAGGGCTATTTTGTACTTTTACAATGTATTTTACATTACAAATGCTAAACAAAAAAGGACAGAAGACAGAAAGTAGCTAAAATATTAGCTACTTAAGGGAACAGAATTGGGCTTGTTTAAATATTACTTGTCAGATTTCAGTCAAACATTCCAGTTTGTCCATGTTAATAATAAATCTTCTTCAAACTCTAGCGTACCTTGTGGAGCAGTGTTCAGTCCCTGGGCCAGTTCTCTTTACTATATATATATATATATATATATATATATATATATATATATATATATATATATATATATATATATACGCTTCCAATTGGTAAAATTATCAGACAGCATGGGATTAATTTCCACTGTTATGCTGATGACACTCAGCTATATTTATCCATAAATCCTGATGAATCCAATCAGTTACTTCGACAATATGCATGTCTTGATGATATCTAAACCTGGATGACTTTAAATTTCCTGTTTTTAAATTCTGACAAGACAGAGTCCTTAAAATATAAATTTCTGAATCAATCACTTAATACGGATGGCATTAAATTGGCCTCTAGCAATGAAATAAAAGTCATGGTGTTATTTTTGACCAAAACATGTCTTTTAAATCCCATATTACACAAGTCTCCAGGGTTCCCCTTTTTCATCTCCTGAATATTGCCAAAATTAGAAAAAAAATTTCCAGGATTGACACTGAAAAACTAGTGATGCATTTGAAGTAAGTTACAATTTGACTTAAATTGTAATTATTTACTATCAGGAAGTCCACAAAATGCAGTTCAAAGCCTTCAGCTGATCCAAAATCTAACCAGCAGTATCGCAGAACTATCAGAAAGCCAGATGGCAACTAATAAATCACTACTAAATAATAAGACCGAGTCTGACCCCTCTGCAATGCCTCGCGGGAAAGCAAGACCAACCGTTATTAATTAAATAAACCAATCTGCAGCAACTTTATTTACTAACAAATTCAGCAAAAAACAACTAACAAATAACAACTAATACGCCACCAGACCGTGATGATCTTTAATAAAAACTGTGCATGCAGCCAGAGTGAATTACTGAGGTATGAATTTAAAAAATGTCAAATAACGTGGCTATGCACCTTTAAAGGGGAGTTTTCCTCTCCACTGTCGCTTCATGCATGCTCAGTATGAGGGATTGCTGCAAAGTCATGGTCAATGCAGACGACTGTCCACTGTGGCTCTACGCTCTTTCAGGAGGAGTGAATGCTGCTTGGAGAGACTTGATGCATTCTGCTGAGTTTCCTTAGATAGAAAACTTTCTGCCCAATCTGTGTAATCTGATTGAATTTGACTTTGGAAAGTGCCTTGAGATGACGTGTTGTGAATTGGCGCTATATAAATAAAATGTATTGAATTACTTAGGCTTATCTGGTTCTCATGAGCTGAATGAATTGCCTATAATTACAACAATGTCCTTTAATTCGTTAAAGTATGTTTTATACAGCCAATCTGTTTTGCCAAGGACTGTAGTAATTGAATTACTGCTTTTTTGT
Organism: Fundulus heteroclitus; assembly: GCF_011125445.2. NCBI lineage: Eukaryota > Metazoa > Chordata > Actinopteri > Cyprinodontiformes > Fundulidae > Fundulus > Fundulus heteroclitus. The sequence continues at coordinate 12,050,157 of NC_046382.1, read as the reverse complement.
AAATAAAACAATTAAACCTTGATTGTGGTACATTTTTTTTACACTTTTGTATTATATTTCAGATTTAATACCAAACCTCACTGAAGCTGTGGCATTTATTTTTTTACTTCGGGTAAACACAGAGTCATAATCTCCTATGAGTCCTAACCTATTCCGTACGCAGTGTCGCTACTTCCTCTTTTTGCTGCTGCCCTCCTACACCAGGCCAGACTGGCTGAGTCAGCTCCGCTGCTCTATCACGATTCAGTCTGACACACTTTCCCTCCCCCCTGCCTTCCCTCATGAATCTCTTCATTCACGCTGAACTGTGCTCGAAAACTCCTCTTTCTGTTTCCTCCGTCTGAGCTCGTTGCTTTTATATCTCCATTCTCTCGGACGATGGACAAACATCCCCCAACATCAGATACTCCGTGCATTTCTCCTCTGGATGATTCTCCGGGCCCCCTCTGTCCCGCTTCTCTCTCCCCCCTTCCTCCCTTCCTCCCTCCCTCCATGCTGGCTGTCTTCGGGGCAGCAGAAGGGAAGTGAATGGCCACAGCCCTCCCAGCTGGTCCCATCACCCAGCAACTCACAGCAAAACAAAAGAGGGCACACACACAAGGCTACAAACAGCGACGCAGTAAACACACACACACACAGAGGCAGGAGTTTCTGCATGCTCTCAGTCATTCGCAGACAGATATGCAGATGTACGCGCACGCACAAATGCACATATCCATGTACCCCCCCCCCCCCCACCTTTGCCCTTCCAAATTTACATCAGTCCCCCAACCCATCCTCCGCCTTCACCCCTCCCAGCACCCTTTCCAGACACCCGGCCCTTTGTCCGCGCTCCTCCCGGCACATACAATAAGGACTTATGAACATGTGTTGGTCTGCAAAAAGAAGAAGAAGAAGAAGAAGAAAAAGCTAAAGTAACAAAGCACGCCGTAAATGCACATTTTGTATTTATGGTCCGTGCTCGTTCTCGTGTGGCAAGAAAAAAAAAAGCACGACCATGCGGCGAAACAGAGCTTGATTATTAGGAATTTTATAAGTAGCTATAGCTGCAGAAACCCGGGATCAATTCTGGTGCGAGCTCGTGACTTTCTCCAGCAGATCATCAGCGAGCGGACGGCAGATTCCAGGATTCGTTTTGTGAAAAAGACCTCTTTCATTACTGTGTAACGAGTGTTTTGAAGGCTTCAAAGAATGCACACTCGTCATTTCAAGTGATTACATGCAACGTCTGCTAAAGTATTCACTCCGATTGAATGTTTCACCTTTTTTTTTATCTGACAAGCACAAGTTTTAACATCATTTTAGAGCATTTTTGTGACACACACACACACAATGCAGTGCATAATTGTGAAATGGGAATAAAAAGACACCTGGATTTCAACATTTTTCTTTTCCAATTGCAAATCTGAAAAAGAAAGTGTTGCACACTTGTGTTCAGCCCACACCTCCAATACTTTGAAGAACCACCAATCAGCGCAAGGCTGTTTCGGGTATTTCTGTCCAAGCTTTTCAACATCTGGAGATTGAAATGTTTGCCCGCTCATTCTTTTCAAAGCTCAAGATCAGACAGGTCAGATGAAGTTAAGTCACAGATTCTCAATCGGTGTTATGTCTGAACTTTGATTGGGCCTTTCCAACACATGAATATGCTTTGATGATCTAAACTATCCGGGTTTTGCTCTCACTGAATGTTTAGGGTCGCTGTTCTCCAAAAAAAGGAGAATTTCCATCTCAAGGAGAGTCTCAAGTCGTTGTGATTTTCTTCCAGGATTGCTTTGTAAATAGAGCCATCCATGTCCCTAATTAGGAGTAGCAAACCCACATCATTATGGTGCCACGAGAATGTTTCATCACTGAGATGGTTTGTTCAGAGTAATGCTAAGGGTTAGTTTTCTGTCTCACACAGCATTTTGCATGTAGGCCAAACGGTTCTGGTCTCATCTGATCAGACCTTCTTCTCTCCTGTGTGGAGATGTTTGTGGAAAAAACCCAAAAAAGGACTTCTTGTAGTTTCTTTAACAAAGACGTTTTTTGTTTTTTTTTTTACCTCCATGGAGTGCACAAATCACGACTAACAGCTGTTCTGTCCACATATTCTCCAACCTGAGCAGCAAATCTCTGTACCTCCTCCAGAGCTGGCAGCACCTCCGATCAGTGTCCTCCTTGCCCAGCCTGTCAGTCTAGCAGAGCGGCCACGTCATGGTAGATTTGCAGTTGTGCCGTACTCTTTCTGGTTGTGCATGATGGACCGAACAGCGCTCCGTGAGATATGTGGGATATCTGTTTTATAACATAACTCCTTTAAACCTCATCACATCTTTCTCCCTCTACCTCCCTGCTTTGTTCCTTGATCTTCTTCATGCTGTTTGCTCTTTGATGTTCTCTAACAAACCTTTGGGGCTTTTGCAGAAAAGCAGCATTTAAAGTGAGGTTAAATTGCCCAAATTTGGACTTTTGCACTGGATTTTATTGAGGGATGACAGAGTAAAGGGTCGCAAATACAGATTTACAGCACACGCTTGCAGATTTTTATCTTTTTTCCAAAAAAAAAAAAAACAAAACAAGGAAATGTTCATCATTTTCCTTCCACTTAGTTGGTAGAATGACTACCTTGCTGTGTCCAATAAATTGTAACAAAATACATTGAAGGATGTGGTTGTGCCACGGAAAAATGTCAAAGAAAAACCAGGGATATGAATACTTTTTCGAGGCAAAATCCAGCTCAACTCACCCTGATTCAACGAATAAACAAACCTTCCCACATTTCCTGCACACCGGTGCTGTTCCCATATTTTTGCATGTATTAGGCCCGTGTCAGTTCGCAACCCTAAGGGTACAATGTTTTGTCACCACAAACAGCCTCAATTATGGTGCTGCACACATCATCATTCAGTCAGAGACCCAAACAATAATCTCACCAAATGCTGCTTTGCACCACAGACACAGATATCAGTACTTTTGAAACCCTGCCAAACTGAGACAGCCGTGTACAACAAAGTATATAATCATTGGGTCTTAATCGGGCAGCAGCTGGAAGCCAAATATCCCCAAATCAGTGCTGGCCTGTTAGCTCTCTCTCTCACACTCATTTAACAATTATCCTCTGATGAGTTTATTCTTTAATGTGTGAAACCTGACGCTGCCAAAGCAACATTCACTGCTGATAAAGGTCCACTGCTCTGAGCAACAGAAAGGGAGAGTAGGACATTGTACAGAGTTATGTGTGCAAAGAAAGCCTTCACTCTAAACATTTATATTAGAATACCAATACCAGGGTCATCTTGGCTGATGTTTGCAGCTGCCCACATGAACAAGTCAAAGATCTTGTGGATAAAAGTTTTATCATGAGGCAAAGATTGAGCTGTTTGTGTTTTTCAAAAGTCAAGGTGAGGCTTTCACACTAAGAAGACCGTGCTCACCGTCCAGCATGGCGGCGGTGGCATCATGGTGAAAGGATGTTTCTCTACCAGTGGTACTGCTGCTTCTCCCAGGTAAACGTAGTACAAAAGAAGTAGGCCTATCTGCAACAACTAGATGGTTAAAACTTGGGATCAATAGGGTTTTGCAAACAGGCCAATGATCCCAAACACACATGGCAACTGGTTTTGGGGTGAATAAAACAGGCTAACACGTCATTCCTGGACTGCCCTTCCCAAGGTTTCAACCCCAAATATTTGTGGGCTATGAACGAAAGCCAGGTTTATCGCAGGAAAACCAGACGATTTAAATGTATTTTACCAATTCTGCCAAAAAGAGGGTCAAATCCCCAACTAGAATTATGCCAGAAGGTGAAACTTATTAGGCCTATTTAATCAAGTAATAGTGGGGATGTATGTATATATTTAACCCTGTATGAATGGTTTTGACATAGTGTGGCTCAGGGAAAGTCAGTAATAAACTGAACGAATACAAGAATACAATACAGAACAACTCACTTAAAGCTAGAGTCTGCGATTTTTCCAGAAGTTTCCCCGAGTCCCCTTTTTGAATAACTGAGCCTGCGCAAGACCATCTTACCTCGCGTGGAACAAATATCTCCAAAATCCACTCTGGTCTTATTTCTTTCTACTGAGGCCTTCCTCTTCTTCTCATAAACATGATTGCTGTTCACTTCATGCGACTCTCAGCAATGTTGAAAGTCTGCGGAGAAAGCAGTGGAGCTACAACAAACGGCTAACCGCTAAGCTAGCCGCTAAGCTAGCCGCTAAGCTAGCCGCTAAGCTAGCCGCTAAGCTAGCCGGATACATAAACACTAGAGGTGCGCAGCCAACAAGGAGAAACTATGAAGGAAAGAGGTGTTATGTGAGCGATTGTCATGTGGGACAACCAATAGATAAGGCGATACCTCCAGAACTTAAAGGACAGAGGGGAATGAAAGCAGGAACAAAACTCTGAGCAAATCAATGGTCTTTGGACCGAGGGGCATGGGTTGGTTAGAGTTTCTACAGGCATGCAGCTCCCACAGAAAATTACTTTTTAATAATGTATTTACTAGTTTCAGGATGGAAGGACCATTTTACCCGGTATATTAAAAAGTATTTCTGAACAGGATTACTGTTCCTTCAACGTGGAGCATCTTAGGTGTTTGTTACACTCGCCGCTTCCTCATCACCAGGAACTGATAGTGATACGAATGTGAGTGAGCCTACACCGTGGTGCTAGGAAGTGCAGAGCACATGCTCAGTGTCTGTGGGAGAAGTGTGTGGGAGGGGGTATTCCAACAGAGTACATGATGTAACAGACTACTACACAGGTAGTGCAGCACTGAGTCACTGTGCAGAGGGAGGCAACATGATAGCCTCCTCAAGATTCATCATCCGTGTGAACGACTTCATGCACATCCATCTATGCATCATCCATTATTTAGTTGTTGTAGGTTTTCCTTCGGCTTCTGTCGTTGGGCTTTTTTCGACTGACGCTGCTTTAACCGACATCCGATCCCACTTCTCCATGTGCATTTCTGCACGCAAGCATGTTTGTACACTCAACTAATGAGCCTTAGACCTGAACTTGTTTTGTCTTGTCTAGCCTGGATCTCAGAAAGCAGCCCAAATACTCCCTCAACGCTGGACACTTCTGTACAATACGCCGCATTGTACAAAGCACGACGGGTTTTTATGTTTCCTGTTTGTCCGAAAGGGGAAATTTCTGGCCATCATTTAGCTTTTCTTGGTTGTTTTTAAGCGAATTTTTAGGCCAGTCCTCATGGTATATCCGGAGCGCTCTGTCTTCTTTAAAAAAAGAAAATGTATATATATATATATATATATATATATATATATATATATATATATATAAATAATTATATAGAGGAACGATCTAACTTCCTCCCCTAAAAATCACCTACAGCTGGCGTAAATTATGCAAAACTCATTCCTCGGTGTCAGAGAGATGCATCATCGTTCAGCTGATCAATCTACAGCATACCTAGCCTCTGACTAACAGCTTTATGGATATCCCCGCACTGTTGCAAAACTAATGTTTTAAGCCTAGATGTTAGTGATTGCATTCTCAGTGAACATAAGAAATTAAACCACTTGTTTCTTGTGTTCTTATACACACAGTAAGTAGCAAGCAGCAGTCAGTTAACCTGTGGCGTTCCACAAGGCCCTATTCTTGGTTTACTGTCATTATCTACGTGGATGACATCCGGTAGTATGTCTCTTAAGACCTACAGTCTGAATTTTAACTCTGAGCAATGAGTGACTCTTCTGAAAACTTCTTGCAATTAATGCCTACAAGACGGACATCCTGATCATAGCTCCTAATAAAATGCATTTTAAAAATAAAGAAATCTAAGGATGATATTTGATTCATCTTAAGGCTTTGATTCACATTCTATCTAGTTTTAGTTTCTGTTTCCCTTTTAAAGAAACATTTCTCAATTATGATAAATAGCCCTGGTAATTGTGTCAATGTGCTCAGATTACTGTAATGCCCTGTTTACCAGTCTGGTCAAATCATCATTTTTACAGCTCTGATTCAAGCTGTTCACTAAATCCAGTCTACACTGGCTCCTAGAAAAATTCATTTTTAAAGTACACATGTTGACCTTTGGAGCTTTAAATAACCATGCTCCCGATTATCTCTGCCAGGTTTTATCCAAACATACGGCTGCTTCAACACTGTTAGTTGTCTCTTGCACAAGCCAAAAAAAAAAATAAACACGTTATTCAACAAATGTTTTTCCTTTAACTTCCATTAAACCCTTCTTTATGAAAATTTTCCACAGTAAAACTACAGTATAATTAATTATTCTATCATAGACACTACACCTTATATCTTACACAAAGACACTACAGACTCTTTGGAAAGGTGTAACTTTTAAATTTTAAAAGGGTTCCTGCGGCATTTTCTCACATTTTTTGAGCGACAGGAGGAAACAAAAGAAAAAACTAGATAGACATCAAAACCCGATGTTCTAACAATAAACTAATCATCATTTCACAGCGTTAACAATGTGAAACGGAAAAATAATCGTTTAAAAAGTAATAATTTCTTTTGAGTATTATTATCAACCACAAGGACAATGAAACAGACATTTGCTTGCGTTTGATAAGTTCTTCAAAGAGAATCTATGATTTTAAGGATTTTCTTGTAAGGGAAAACATAATTTGAAAAGATAAAGGTGGAAACGAGGTTCTGCTTTTGTGAATAATGGAGAGGAGGTCAATCTATCAAGATCTGGGCAAGATTTGCTCTGAGAAGGAAATGGAGCTACTAAGTACCGTCTTATTAGCATAACAATATTTTCCAATCTCAAGTTCTTTTCCAAAAAAGGAAAAAAAATGTGCAAAAAAACAAATCACAAGTAAAAGAAGAAGTCGACACAATGTCTGAAGATTCACTCATTGCGTGACATAAGCTCATGGTGACCACAGCTGAAAGGTTTGAAGTATGAAGAATGTTTTGTGTAAAAGATCCGATGGGTCAAAAAGATCCTTAGATTTAGTTCATTCTGGAAAATAAAGAGAGTCAATTTATTAGGGACTGAATTAGCCTACGACCTACACTGCAGGTCTCGATGCTTATCTCCGATTTTTCGTTGAAATCTGATTCATTTTTGTGTGTGTTTGGTTGTTCGTTGTACTAATTAAATGTGTCCGCCATCAGACTTTTGTCTCAACGGTTCAATTAACAACAATAACTATTAAAAAACAGACTGACTAGTACTCAAAATGAATGCCGCTGCATTTGTACAAAACCCTGCTACACACTACCAAGGAAGGAATTTAAATAAAAACATAGATAAACAGGAAGAAAATTTCAAATAACGTGTACTCTGACATTCTTGGATCAGTTGATTTCTGCGTTGTGTGACATGTGTCCTTAGAAATTATGTTTTTTTTAATATTATTATTATTTTTGGATGGGTGGACTTTATTGCAATTGACATTTTGCAACAAAACAGCAACAGAAAAGGAAATACAGACCATATGCAGTTTTATAGGCAACAGATTATATTTAAGAAGAGTTGGAAGATATTTTCCACAAAGGTTTGGCTAGTGACTTTACAGCCCTACAGTATTTAAATATATTCATCATGCAGTGGTGATTGACAATATTTTGTTGATGCTGTCGCGTGATAGCCAATGGGACTCAGAGAGAAAGCAGTATGATATTTAACCTACAAGCTGAAGCCCAAAGCACCTCCACCTGCTGTCTATCAGACCAGTTAGCTCCATCCACACTGCAGTTTTAAAAAGATTAACCCTTCAGACCAGAACAGGCGAGTTCCCCTGACCCACAGGTCCACATTGACAAGCTTACTTCCCCTTTCTACACGTGGAAAGACTGAGCAGAAGGCCAGAAGCTGTTCATCGTGGAGGAGATGCTGAAGGAGATACCTGCCTGCTGCACAGGCTGGCAAAGTGCAGCGGAGTAACGCCGCCTTGCTGAGGGATTACTGTGTGCCGATGCTATCATCACAACCACTCTCTTACCGTCTATTTATAGTTCACATATCTCCCTCGCTTTCTCTGTCTAATTCTCCACAGCGGACGCCAAGTACATTAAAAGGAGAAGGTCTGTAACAGACAGAGAGTCGGAAAGGAAATACGATTCTGTTCCAGTGAACAGAACGGCAGAAAATAAATGAATAAATAACAACAAAACAAAAAAAGATTTTGCCTTATGTTTACATTCAATGATATATTGAAACATCACTTATTAGCACCCCTGGTAACGACGTGCTTTAAGATTAAGTCAATTGCATAACCTCACACTAAAAAGTAGTAGAATCCAACATTTAATTTGGGTCCGTTTGTTCTGGTACCATCCACCATCTTTAACTTATCCAACATCAGGTCGCTGTGGTAATCGTAGAAGGGAAGCCTAGAAATCCCTCTCCCCCGTCTCTTATCGTCAACTTCGTTGGTCTTAAATCGAAAGGGAATCGGTTTGTTTGGCCGTGGAAGAAGTCTGAAACACCTGTTTCCTGATTAGGCTACATGTTTTAGATCATAGTCCAAGCTCAAAGACCCAGTCAATACTCTATTTTTTTTCAGGTTTTGATTTAAAATGCAGAGATTGTGCTGCAACGTAGCCTAACAAAGTTCAACAAGACCTTTGAAAAGGAACAGACCCGCAGCATCACACATTGGTGCTTTGCTTCACGGCAGGCCCACCCACAGTGTGTTGCCAAAAAACCACGAACTTAGTCTCATCTGACCTGAGCACCCAGGTCTGGTTAAAGGCTCACTCACTATCATTTAGAAAACTCTGGACATTTACCTTTGCTATGGCAGGACAGAAAAGTGTGTTTTTTACATGCCTCCCTGGCATGTAGATAGTAGTTACAGAGACTTCTCATCCTTCTCAATGTGATAAACCTAGGTCTTTGACCAGCTTTGTCACATTTTCAGATATGTGAAACCCTTTTTACTTAATGGTCTAGCAGTAGATATAAAGGTAGCTTAGGTGGGTGGCATTTTTTCTTTAAGCCATTCCTTGGCTTATAAAGAACAACACACATCCGACTTCCTTCAATCAGTCTCTCCAGGAACCTGCTGTCTTATTTTTTCTTGCGGCCTTAAATAACAGATTGTTGCAGTGGTATAAACTTGCAGTTAAATATTTTCAAGCTTTCTCCTGGTGTCGTGAATGACCGGCGACCTGCCTAGGGTGTACCTCGCCTCTCGCCCAATGGCAGCTGAAGTCACTGACGGCTGGACCCGGTGTAGAAAAGTGGGTATAGCTAATGGAGGGGTGGATCTTTCATGGTAAGTGGGTGTTTTTTTTTTTTTTTTTTTGCTTTTCAGCCACTCGTTTCACATTTTTAGGGGTTAAAAAGGTGCTTGTCAAGCAATGACGAATGTTTTTCACGATGATGTTGAATGTGGTGCCGGGCAACTTTTAAACACGTTTGCGTAATGCTTTAGGAAAGCGACCTGCACGTTTTTTCAGCCGTAATATTTAATGGCAAATGTGACGTTGAGCGTCGCACGTACTTTGGTCTTGCAGGTCCAGCTTCAATGACGTGCAACCAGGATGACAGGAAGTGAAATGGGGCAAACTTGATTGATTTGATTTATTTATCTTGGTAAATTTAGAACATTACCAAACAACAACAAAAAAAAGGAAACACGATGAAACACAATTCTATAAACCAATCATTTACTAAAAAGGAATAGACTGAAGCTAAGGCTTATATTTGCTTACCTTCGTTGCTAAGGGGATCGGTCAAAATTGATCCAAGTTGCAGAGATTAGTAAGAGAAGAAGCTAAGTAAGGCTAACGCTAGCTAGACAATTGCAAGTCCATGCAAGATTTGTAAATAATGAGTGAATATTCTTTTACAGTTTGGTTGCAACTTCCTAGAGTGACTGTTAAATGTCCTTTTTTTCCCATTTTAAATAGTGTCTTAGGAGAAATTAGCCTGTAAGTCACATCATTTACAAGCAGGAGGTCACGAAAGTACTGGACTCTCGTCATCTTAAAGTAAAATATCAGTTAAAAAAAAATTAAAAATATTTTACTAGAATAATTAGAGGTGCCAGTAAGTGAATGTTGCATAGCTGATTTTTATTTTAAAAAACAATTCTTAGCTTGAGATTTTATTTCCCAGTGCATAAATGTACTGGATGTGTAGTTTGTCATCCAATGCTTCTCAGAAAGCATAAAAAAAAGGTTCAACAAGGTAGCATTTAGAAAAATAATACATATTAGCATGCACAGGATCTGGAGCGTTTACTTGTAAATACGCTCTCGGCCTCGGTGGCATTCCAGCAAGCAAAAAGAGAGAGACGTAAAATACCAGCCGGATGCTGATTTTGCATGCCAGGGCGGCGTCTGAGCAGGAAGCAGGGAGGAACTGCAGCACCTTAATCTGGATTAGCAGCTAAATTAGAAGCAAGGTTGCTCCTGTAATCCCACTGATAAAGGTTCATCAGCCCTGTGTCTGTCTCCAGCGGACAACAGGCGCTCCAGACAGGTCATATGCAGAGATGCACAGGACAAACAACTCACAATTTTAAAAAATCTCCAAAAAGAAAAGAAAGTAGACACCTGAATGCACAGAAATATCATTAACATACAAAAAACATGCAAACCCAAACTTAAAGGGTCCGGCAACTACAGACTGCTAAACACAAATAACAGCTAGTTGCTGCAAAAGTCACAGCAACTGTGAACGTTAGAGCAGAAACATCCAGGTTCTGGTGCACATGTTCGTGTGAGTTTCCAGCTCCGCTGAAGATGCCCGTGTTGTATGTGAGTGAATGAACATTTAAAACTGATGACAATATAACCACACAGTACACGCACCACACCAAGGTGTTCATCTGGAGCAACAAGTCAGGAACAGCGCAGCATCGCGTCAGGAGACGAGACAGACTGAGCTTTAGGACAAGTCGGTTGCATAATGGAGGCGGCTGCCGCTGCAGCAGCAGCAACAGCATCGTGCCAGTAATCCCCTGCTCTTCTGCCAGGCGTAAAGTACAGCAGATAGTCCAAAATCAGTGTTTCTATGGGTTTTCCAAGAAAAAAAGTCCATCCTAGCCCAGACTCACATCAACAGAGAACTCATTGTCAAACCAGCGTTAAGAATTTCACTACGGATACCAGATATTTCCTCAGTAACTAGGATTAAATGGACTTTAGGAAAACTAGTGTTCAAGAAAGATGGATGGATGGATGGATGGATGGATGGATGGATGGATGGATGGATGGATGGATGGATGGATGGATGGATGGATGGATGGATGGATGGATGGATGGATGGATGGATGGATGGATGGATGGATGGATGGGCACCAATTGTTTAACAGACAGTGTAAAAACAGACTCGTTGGAGTAACTTTTATATATATATATATAAAAGTTACTCCAACGAGTCTGTATATAAGACAACCCTGAAGACATACAGGCAGTAAAAGCAGTTTTCAAACAGGAGACGACATTGGCCGGGTCTTTCTGTCTATAAGAAATAAATAAACCCATGTTATCTGCTTATTTATACAATTTTAGCTCATTGAATCTAATTAGCTTTTTCTATGAATGTCACTGTGGTGCTAATATTTGTAAAAACAAAAAAAAGTTAATTTCGATATCCTTTATTAAATTAAAGCAAATTAAACCGATTAGTACAGCTGTCGGTTCGCATGAAAATGATCACCGTTTAACTGTCTCGGCTCTAGCTGGTGAATCATTTTTAAATTAATTTCTCAATTTTACTTCATTTATTTTTCCAGATCTGGCGCCACGCTGGTTTTGACGCGTGACAGCAGCGTCGCGGCTGCGTAACGGGGATTCCACCCAGCGCGCTTTTACGCCCGGCTGATGGAGACACGTCCATCCCCCCCACACCTCCTTTGAGCTCACTAAGCGGACACTGTTTGGACACGGAGATGACCCACCGTGACAGTGGGACAGATAAACTGACAGCAAACAGCAGGGATCTCTCAGACACGAGAGTTCAACCAGCACTGTACTCACCCTCCGTGGGAGACACGTCCAGCACGGTGATCAAGAAGGAACACGGAGGTGGAAAAAGCTAAATCAAAACTCTGTTAGGGGGGAAAGTCCACTCTGCGCCGAGAAGTCTGGTGGCTGTTTTACCTGAAGAACCAAAGCCCACAGTGGACAGCCCCTGTTCGCCAGCCGAGCTGAAGTCCTGTAAAGAAAAAAAAAAGAAAAATCAGCCAGTCTGGTGATGCGTTCAATGTCCAAGAAATTAGCAGGAAAGAGCAGCTTTCAGCACCTTAGAACGCCCGAAAGCCTGAGTGGGTCCTGAACAGAATACAATTATGGCGCGACTTCCCACTCCTATCAAGGACCAAACACTCACCTGATACACAATAAATGAGCTCACTTCACACCATTAGAGTTTTATTTATTAGGATAACGATGCATGATTTAAAAATGCAGTGCCGTGCAAAAAGCATTGATGTCTCCGGAAAGTTTTTCCACATTTAATCACATTTCAACAACTAATTTAATTTAATTCAATTCAATTCAATTTTATTTATATAGCGCCAATTCATGAAACATATCATCTTGAGGCACTTTACAAAGTCAAATTCAATCAGATTATACAGATTGGTCAAAAATGTCCTATATAAGGGAACCAGTTGATTGCATCAAAGTCCCAACAAGCAGCATTCACTCCTGGAGAAGCGTAGAGCTACAGGGAGAGTCGTCTGCATTGTACATGGCTTTGCAGCAATCCCTCATACCGAGCAAGCATGAAGCGACAGTGGAAAGAAAAACCACCCATTAGCGGGAAGGAAAAACTAAACTAATCTGATAGATCAACAAAAAAGCAATGCATAACTGTGACGCAGAAGGAAAATAATATGTGGTTATTTGTATTCAGCCTCCTCTCTAGAGCCCAATTTGTCGCCATTGCAGCTGCAGATCTTATGGGGTGTGTCTCTCCGCCAGCTTTGCAGGTAAAGACTCACATTTCTGTCCATTCTTCTTTGCAAAACGGAGACGAGCTCAGTCAGATTGGATGGAGAGGAGGCACGTACACAGACAGGCCTCTGGCGGCGCTCAAGCACTTGACCTTTTGCCCTGGATGAGAAAATCGGCCTTTCTGCTGGAGCCTCGAGCTTCAAATGTTGAAGAATATTAGACGTATTTTCTTCCCCCCATTCATTCAGAGCAGAGGTTTGACAAGTTTTATGTGAGATGATAATTTAGCATATTATATTGTTATTAAAAAGCATGAACAATATGGCCTATTTGTATTTATTTATTTATAAAGGGGTAATGCATATTAATGAACATAATGTAAATATGCAAGATTATAGCCAGGGCTCATTTCCATCTCTAGACCCTAAGGAGGAAGAGTCACCCTCGTTTAATTAGATATATATTGATCGTTTGACCTAAAATGAATATGTAAGTTGAATATACCCTACTGTGTTCTCTGTTAATTTCAGGAACATATTTGTAGGTGCCCATCTTTTGCCCGTCCTGAGCACCTGCCCCCCACAAAATGTCTGTGGAGTCCAGCCCTGGCCCAGATTCTCTTTTATCGGTCTGGACTTTGACTGGGCCATTGTCATATGCTTTGTTTTAAACCATACCATCGTAGCTCTCTCGCTGTGAGTTTTGGGTCATTGTCCCGCTGGAAAGCGAACCTTTTACCCCAGTCTTGAGACTTCTGCAGCATCTAGCAGGTTGCCTTCCAGGATTGTCCGGTGTTTGGCTCCATCCACCTTCCCATCGACTCTGGCTTCGCCGTCCCTGCGGCAGAAAAGCACGATGCCGCCACCCCCATGTCTCACCACGAGGATGTCGAGTTCAGCGGCAGTTTTTCTCCAAATATAGTATTTTGTATGTAGGTCAAAGAACATCATTTTGGTCAAATCTTAACCAGAGCAACTTCCTCCACGCATGTTTTTTTTTTCTGGTGGTTTGATGAAACAATTACAAACACTGATGCCAAATTTAGCTTGTGATAGCGTTGGCTCAGAACGAGGGAGGAACTGAGAGTCAATTAAAAAAAATTAGCTGATTACATGAAATGTGAAACATGTATGAAGCAAAACTATTTAGAGATCCAACAATCGTCTTTCACTTGTTGACATAAATAAAGTCTAAAAATCAAACTAAAGCTATTTTTGTCTCATATTAACCAAAAATATCTAAAAAAAAAAAAGATTTGCAAAATGCTTTGATACGTAAGCCTTTTTTTAGCCAGCGTCTTATATAATAATATTGTTTTATGCAATTTAATATTTTCCCCCGTCTTAATAATAAACAAGTTAAATACGTTTCTACTAAAGAGGCACACACCCTTAGAATTCACCAGGCTGGACGATAATTCAATAAAAATATATATATCGATCGATAGACGTATATCGAAGATAGAAAAAAGGATCAGTAAAAACTTCAGTAGATTAACAATTTTCCTTCCTTTTGCATTCTAACTTATCACGTAGATTAATATCACAGTCATTACATCTTCCCAACCAATCACAAACGCAGGAACGCTCCTTCCCCTTGAAAAAGAGTTCAGAGAGCACAGTGTTCTTATTTTCTTTTTTAAAAACCTCCTGTTTTGGTAAAAAGTTGGTTGAATAAAAGGTTGAATTTGAATTCAGTGTTTGTGTGTATCTGTATCTAAAAATAGATCGCTAAGCAGGCAGGGCTGCACTTAAAATATATGTTTTGAATTTGTTGATAATTATGGATATCAATCCAATATGATTTCTATTTTAGTGATATGTTTTTTTTTTTTTTTCTTCCTATGTCGTCCAGCCCCAGTTCAACGGACCAAATCATTCCCACTGTACGTGAACGCATCAGCTCGCCACACTGTGACAGACGCGTCGTGCGGTGAGTCACAGCTGACTCAGAGTTTCGTGTCCCGCCCACACGTGACGGGGGGGGTGTTAGCCAATGGCGGCTGTGCGGAAGCGTGCGCGGTGGAGAGCAGTCACGCAGCCCCGCGCACGGGTTCCTCTGTGGGCGCGCGTGTTTCCGAGCTCCTTCGCCCTGGTTCTCCAACCAGCAGAGGCGGCTCAAACATCACATTTATGGTTTACAAGCTGTCAGACACGGTGACGGCAGCGTGATGTTGTGGGTCTGTCCAGCTGATATGATGGTGGAACAATGGAGGACAACCTCAAACCAGAAGCTGGACACATCCACTCAAAGTATACCTGTGAAAGTCTGGCCTGTAGCAGGAAACCAACCCATTTAGATTAGGTCTACCCCCCCCCCCCCCCCCCCAAGAGGAGTCAAATATTCAGGTAAATCGTCAGAAGGTGGCCAAGATGCAGCTTCCCGATTGTCGTTCAACCAAATATTGGGACCTGCAAGAACCTGCATGTTTAATTTTAGATCTCTGTGAAGGTGAAGAAAATGAACACCGTGTTCCCCCTCCATGGGTTTAAATTCCATCGAAGTTGCCCAAAAATATTGTGACCCTCGAGTGTTTTGAGCGGATGATCGACTGCGGTGCCAAAAATTAATTCAATTAGATAATTGGTGTAAATTGGTCAAGCATGGCAGAGGCTCTTCTGATTAACAGTTAACTTCAATTAATCAATCCGCTCCTGAATATCAGCAAAAAGTGTAAACTAGGAAAAGATTTTCAGTTCAGAGTTTATGCTTTATCTATTAAGAGTATATTTGAACATATAGCTAGAAAAATAAAAAGCCATTTTATTATATATATATATATATATATATATATATATATATATATATATATATATATATATATATATATATATATATATATATATATATATTTTAATGTGTTTTGTAGGCATAACACAGCTGGTTCGGACGTCTTCTGGTTCGTTTCCCCCCCTAGTGTTTGCCATGGGAACTGCAATGGAAGTTCCTCCACACAGGAACTGTTCTGTTCAGAAACGTTTCTTATCTCCGGGATGTTTAAACACTCATTGTTGATATTGTTCTGACTGAACCAATCTTGGATCCCCTTTTGATTGACCATGTGTTTATAGATCAAACTACACCTATATCACAGTTCACCACAGGGCTAGAAATGAAAGTTCTTGCATTGTGAGTCAAATCTTCCAATGATATTTAGTCCCTCCAGCGAGTTCTGGGTCCTCTCTGGGGGTTTATTCCCAGCGAGACGTGCCTGGAAAACCTCCAAAGCGAGGCGTCCAGGGGCCTCCAGATCAGATGCATAGACCACCTCAGCTGACTTCTTTCGATGCAGAGAAGCAGCGGCTCTACTTTGAGCTCCTCGCTTTATCTCTAAGGCCGAGCAGGGGTCACCAACCTTTTTGAAACTTAGAGCTACTTTATTACAGGGGCAATCCACCTTTTTCTGGTCGATTGCAGATTTCTTTATTTCTTTCATTTTTAAAAGCTCAACATTAAACTAAACACATATTATTTAAATAAAATAAGCAAATTAGTCAGATTTTTATTGATGCAAAACATGAAAAAGGTCTCAGGTTTACCCGATTTCAAAGAAAGAACAAAAACAGCATAGAATGTTTTCAGGTTAATTATCTTTGTCTGATTCTTTTTTATTTTTTGATGCGTATAGTTCACCAAGAACAACAGGAAATGGGTCTCTCTTGCTTTATTTAGCCATATTTAATAAATAGGTAAACCCAAGTCTGCTTTTTGGTGACAGTCACTGTAGATACTGTCAGATTAAATCAAAAGAAAACAAAGACGTGATTTATTCATATTAGGAATGTTAATAACAGATGAATAGTTTGACGTTGCAGCTTTTTTTTTTTCCATTTTAAGAGGATTTTCATTTGGATGTGTCTTGAGAGGCCTTGCAGCAGTAAAAATGTCCCCCTAACGTTTTCTCTTACATGTTAATCAGCATCAATTGGCAAACCAAACTTATATAACTCTTGAATTGTGGTCTAGGGTCACAAAGAATCATCCCAGGAGCCGCAAATGGTCCCTTTGGACACTTTGGACAACCCTGGGATACTTCAGATCACTTCCTGTCGTTTTCTCACTTATAAAACCTTTACCATGCAGCGCCCCCGTGTGGCAGAGGACCGACACTACACATTATCTCACCCGCAATACCAATACCGATTATTCAATCCTTCAGGGTTTTATATTACGAAAACACAGAACAGGACAGGAAAAAAAAATAATACAAGGATAATAATTGCTAAATTTAAATAAATACATGAAATCTAGTTGGTACATTTTAATCAAAATCTAAATATTGTTTGTTTATAAAGTGAAATAAATGTAAATCTGAAATAAATCAAAAACATTTAGTTCATTTTTACTCCTTCTTGTCCAAAACACAAATTACCAGGATCGAGTTACATTGCTAATGATATAAGAGCTACTAATACATCATTTATTTGTGCTGATTAAAGTCACACATAAAAAAAAAAAGGTTTTGGGATAAAAATGTAGCAAAAATGCTGAACTGTGGGGGGAGCGGGTTGTGGGAGGGGTAGTTTTGTCCCTCTTTGGTTTATTAGTGAACTTACATGTACCATGTAAAACACAGGCAGCCCTTTTTATGACTTTCTTATCACCACTCTTTCACAATGAGCAGATATGTGGTGCTCATGAGTGAAATGCTGATGGGTTCTTCCACCTGAGTTGTGGATCTCTGCCGCTCCTCCAGTGGGAACACGGACCTCTTGGTTGCTTCGCCGACTGATGCTCGTTTGTGGTTAATGGTTGATGCAGATGGAGGCTTTTTACTTTTAATTAGGGCAAAATTATCACTGCTGAGTTAAACATTTCTTACAATGACAAATGTAACGTACAACACACAAAAAAAATATTTACCATGCTTTGGACCACACCTATCCAGCTCCTTTAACTCACAAGAAGACTTTCATGCATCAAAATCTGCTTCTAATTAGCGTCTAAATTTTGCTTAAATACAGAAAATAATTTCAAAATTTAAAAATACAAACAGTGGCCCAGATCCTATTCTTTTTGCTGAGAATAGACTAAATTTCCATCCAGTTTGTTCATTCGAGCCGGACATAACTTGATATGTCTTTCTCTAATTAAGATAAATGTTAAAAGTTTAGGATGTAAAATGATTTACATGTCACTTTTCTGCAGACGGTTTGAATACTTTATCTCTTGAATTAAAATATTGCATGCTTGTTGTACAGTTGAGGGTTTTCTTTCCCATTTAACTTGTTATTTAACGACTCACACTCAACATTACATAAAATAAAACAGGAAAACCTTTGCTTGGGAGCCGTTCTTCTAAATGTCCTTCCGTCTTATCAAGTCTGTCGAGTTCTTTTCGTCGTTGTCTTTGTTTTTGAATAGTTTCCACTTTTCTTCCATTTGTGTTTGCTGTGTTCTCAGGCGATATGTAAATTTTTCCATTATGTAGATTTCCTCTATTATCTAAGGCCGTTTGTTATGGCAGGGGGCGGGGGGCACCTCACCCCATTGTCTTGTTATAGTTACTAGTCACTAGTTATTAACATTATCGTGATCAAGTACCCATCCCTCACTCTTACCTTTTCTCTGATATCGTTAAAATTGCAAAGGTATAGTACCATGCTGCTCATAGGAAAATCATACCCCAGTATTTTCTTTTTTTTGTGTACAGATTTCCAGAACTGTAGTATTTTAGGACAGTTACGGAATATGTGAGCTGTCTGCGTTCACTGTTCCTCAGTTCCTCCAGAACGTCACG